>NW_019104389.1:284090-534474 GCF_001856785.1 Myzus persicae
GTTGTAGTTCCTATAGGGTAAATAATATAATATTATAGTAGAGGTAGTTTGCGGGCACTATGTTGATTGTGTACCCAAGTTTAATCGATGATGTTTACATTTTTTTAAATAAATTTCATTAGCGTTCCGCTGATATGTGCCACGCAATAAGTTTAATTTCTACCACCTCCAAGGAGCCTGGGGCTCGAATTCAATTATAAATTCGAAATCGTCAACGTCCTATAATTTTAACGGTCTTTTTTTTTGTACACCACATACCTGTACTACCTACCTATACGGGGAAAGTTCAACGGTTTGATCGATAAAATTATAATATAAATAATAATAACAATAATAATAATAGTAATATGCACATGAGCAATACATTTAGGCGTATATCTTTATGTATACGTTTATAATAACAACAATAATATAATAATAGTATGATAATAGAATAAATGTAATTTAATAATATATTGAAAAATCGCAACTTTTACTACTTATACGGTCGAGCCATAAACTAGCTACAAAAACTATATCATAAGCCAATAAGAATAATAATATTTTTTTTTGGTTTTTTTTTTTGTTTTTGTTATTGTATGATATAATTACAATAACATATACTGTGACACGGCACAGTGGACTCTCTCTGGACACGTTCAGATGTCAAATTCGAAAACATTTCAACCATTCCAAAATATTTATTCCGAAAGGTATGATCAATGTCGACGAGTGCCCAAGAGTCAACTGTGCACAACATAATATGATATTACGCGCACTGCGCACACAAAATACCGTGACAAGTGTCATATTACAATAATATAACCGTCACGACGAATGTCGTACGAATAAAATTAATCGCAAAAAATGATCAAAACACGATGCAAGTATACGCGGGAGAATTGGAGATTCGAGTCCGTCGCGAGGAGCCTTCACAACCCACACGCGCGCCCCGTGATAACACGCGGCGGCGACGTGTGGGCGGACTGCTCGGATAAAATAATAATCGAAATGCCCATAATAACAACCTTGATCATAACAATGATAATAAATATAATAATAATAACGCATTCGCAAGCATCACACGCAAAAAGCAAATAAAAATAATCAAACAAAAAGTCTCCCCTCGAGTGGCGGGGCTCATCGTCGCGCGATGGCCGCCATCGCGGGGCCGACGTTATAAAGGCGAGTAACAATAAAAATTTATTATTCACCTTATAATCGTTTAATAGTCGTATTGCGGTAATGGTGGTAGTGTTTTTGCGGTTGTGGTCACTGAGCATTTTATATTATAATGTGGCGCCGCCTTTGGTATTTCGGCCGTCGTAAGTCCAACGACCGTCCGTCCAACAACGACTTTCTTTGAGTCGGTCAGGTATAAGGTTACCTATGGTACACATACGTATACCGACATACCTAACAATGTACACATGATGTAGTGGTGATGGTTATGACCGTTCCACCGACAGTATAGGCCAGAGTCGTCCGACAATCGTGTCCGACAAGCCCGCAACTATCAGTGTTCGACAATATCGCAAAAAAATCGCATTCTCGGTTAGATCGTTCTAGATCATTCTTGAGAATCGATAGGATCATTCTGTAACCTCAAAGGAATAGACTTACAGCCTCGCACTGAGACTTGTGTGACCTCAAGTCGTGGCTGAATTTCGAGTTTCAGAGAAACCGATCAACTCGATGATGATATTATTCGTGATAATTTCATTGAGTTACGCTCACGTATGGCGCCAATCGAAAAATTCAATCGACGGCGTCTTTTTGGAAATTCTACTCGATTGCGATTGATGAGAAAATTTAAATAACAATTTCGAAAATGTTATTCGAACAGAGCATAATATGACGTTGTACATGGTCCTGAGCGTCGTCAAGCAAATGGTGTTCAAAAATTATTTACAAATCTGAAAGTCATTTGACCTGTACATCAATTATTCCATATAAAAAAGCTATACACGAGGAAAAACATATTTGTTCAAACTATTTACACATCGCAACAATATTCCAATTTCAATGACGGAAGCAAAAAACTTAGATTTTCGGCATGGATGGAATACCTACAGTGGATTTCTGTGATGCTAAAAGTCGTCGAGAAAATTTTGCTGACCGTGGTCTAATAATCTCGAATTTCTTACTCAAGTCATTGAAACACGTATGTAAAATTTACCTATATACATCATGGGTGCCGCTAATTGGAGTGCTGCAGTGCCGGGTTGCACTACCCTTTACACGGGGTGCGGAAATTAATGAGACAAAACGTGATATTACACGTGAGCATTAAACACAATTTGGAAAACACAGCGCCCATGTATTACACGTTATATGAATTAATTGAAATACTTTTATTTACATTTAAAAACAGATAATATAATATTTACATATTGGATTATAATACATTTTCTAAATACATATGAAATAAAATCAAAGGGTTTTCAGCTAGCACAGTATTTGAATTGCAGTATCGAAATTGAATTGAAGATGTTATTTTTGCTTTTTGAAAATTATCACCATCAACTGATAATGATAATCTATTTTGATGAAGACATTGAAAAAAAAACCGAGAGAAGAAGTTCAAATCTGACCAATCATGTTGGTAGGTTTTTCACCTTGAAAATGTGTGTATACACTGTACATATATGATAGTTTAACCTGGAAAATTTGGAAGATTCAATGTTCAATTATGCTTAAACTACAACCCTGTCCGGGTTTTAAAATACTAATAGAATATATTTGCACTGTACCTATACAGATAATTAATAATTAAATAACCTAGCCTAAACAGAAAATATTATTACTATTTACATTCCACAGAATTGACTCAATATTATACATAATGCTCTTGAGCTACTTGGTACCAGATCGATTTGTTTCCTGAGCAATTAATATAGGTCTACTGGTTATGGAAGTAGGTTAGAGCTGAACAATGTTTGGTGTATTGTAATTCGTAATACTTTTATTAAAATGTTTCTTTACCACAAATTCGAATCGGTGTACGTTTTTATGATATCTGTTTTGTGTGCCTATTGAATAGTATGTACTACATAAATTACTATTGGTCATTATTGATTGAGATGACATCGTACCCACGTGTGTTGCATTCGTCTAACGAATTTATAAAATTACAAAGTTTAAGTTCAGAAGACGTACTCTGTTATTTTTATATTAAAATGAATTGATTATATTAGGTATCGAATTTGAAGGAAAAAATATTACCCTGGGTCTCACTTAGATTTTCTGAGATATTTAAATTTTGAAACAAAATATAAAAGGCATTTTAAAATTATACATTTCTGTAAACCTTAAAAGCTCATAACTTACTTTTTAATTAAATTAGATCAAATCTTTTGTTATACGTTGGTAAGATGGAGTCAACACATGTGGGTTACGATGTTCTCTTAAATCTATTATACGTTATTGAATATTGATGAGATATTTTTTACTGATAATAAACATTCAAATTATAATTTCCATTTTTTGGTAACCACCGAATCAAAAATACCACGGTCAGGGAACTCTATCCTATTGGTGGTAAAATATATAGTTACCATGATTATTATTTAAGTACGATTTAAACCAAAATATTTGCTGCATTAACGGAAGTGGTGGCAGTAACCTACGTACTCTTCCGTCACCTGCAGAACCAACACCTTCGATTCCGTAGTTACCTTCACCATCATAGTCGTCTGGATAATTGTAGAAACCTTCATAATCGTAGTTATATTCATAACTGCCTTGAACACTGCCTTGACCACTGGCTTGACCATTGGCTTGACCACTGCCTTGACCACTGGCTTGACCACTGCCTTGACCACTGTCCCCACCACTGTTACTTATTTCACGTATGACGACGCCTCTAACGTGACGGTCACCATAATCACGGACCTCACTACTGCTAACATATACGCCACTAATACCACGAATGTCATGGCCACCACCATTGTCACGGATGCTACTTCTATCGTGGACAGCACTAACATCACGAGTGCCGTTGCTTAAGTAGACATCATTTCTACAGCATACGCCACCACTTTCATAACCACCAACTCTAGCAATATGACTATTACCACCATCAGTGTGGTCATCCAAGTTTATACGCAAGTCACCACTACCATAGACACCAATATTACTGCTTGTCCCATTAGTACTAGTTTGAACGTTAAGCATGTTCCCGACTATCTGAGTATGTGAGATTTCTCTAGCCTCCCTGCCAACAGTGACACTAACTTGATTTGAATCTCTTGAATCGAAATAACTATCATGGCTACTGTGCCTGTTACTTCTAATGTGGTTGACATCCCTATTGGACCCCCCACCTCTGCCGGGGGGGTCGTCGCTAGTACTTACCTCGTCACTAAAACGGACCCTTAACCCACTTCTACTTCTACTATGGCGGTTAATACTACTATTCGCACTAGCGCTATTACCACTAGAATGGCCATTGCTGCTATTCAAAGGAATCGTGCTAGAGGTAGCACGGCCATCAGCACTTCCGCTACTAGAGCGGCCTTCACCCCTACCCCTACTAGATCCGCGACTCCCACTACTTCTACTAGGACGACTATCACCATTAATCATATTAGAGCGCTCATCAGCACCAATCATATTATCAAGACCATCACCGTTAATTCTGCTTCCGTAGTTATCGGCGCTGTTGCTCCTAGAGCATCCAACACCACGTCCTCTAACAGCAGATATATAACCACTAATTCTACTAACTCGACCATCACCATTACCTTCATTTACACTAGACTGATCACTATCCATAATATCACCACCTCCACCACTATCCATATAAATACTACCTCCACCACTATCCATAATATCACGACCATCACCACTACCCCTAGCGTTGCCATCACTAGTACTAATATTTATGCGGCAACCACTATTACTTCTCATAGCGTGAGAACCATGGCTATCAACACTAGCACTATCATCGTGTATATTTTTGCTCCTATGGCAAATAAAACAACAGCAGCCTATAATGGATCCACGATAGCTACCATAGCTGTGGTCACTCACACCACTACCAACACTACCACCATAACTGCTTTGGCCATCACCATTATCAAGACTATTACTCCTACTCCTACACCGAATAGATGTTGTACTCACTTTGGGTTTGGTCTCTTTGCGTGCCGTATTCGGGTTCACGTACAACGACTCCGTGCGCTTGGGTTGCCCGATAGGTGACGGAACGATCTCCTGCCCGAGATTCCGCTGTCTAAGTATGATATCCTCGAACGGCGGTGGTTGACGCTGCGTGGTGGCCGATGACGAGGTATTTTGTTTGGCCCCGGCCGCCGACGCTGCAGTGAAGCCCGCCCCACCGCTGAATGATTTGTCCGCTGCAGAAGACGATGAAGAAGGAAGTCGATCGTCTCCTCCTCTTCTTTGTTGCTGTTGATTTTGTGACTTCTCCACTGATGACTGTCTCGACCCTCCACTAAGTCGACTGGCTGCCCGGCTGTACCGGTCCACACTATTATCTCGGCTCGGTGGCCTTTTGTAGTGGTCAAAGTGGTCGCTCATTGCCTGTAAAAATAATTTCACCGTCACGAAAATGTATTGTTAATAGTTTTTTTATATACATAACAAAAATCACATAAGAGGTATTAGGGTGTTAACGAAAAATAAATTGGTAAAAATATCGAAGGTTACACTACACATTATTATGTGAGCAGTATATATATCATAAGTCAAAAATTAATATTATATTATCATTGTAGTTTTTCCACACAACTCGTGCATGATATAAGCTGAGTGGGTACTCTGCTACAGTGTTGCAACGACTCGTCAGGCCTCGTTGATGACTGACAACTCAACATGATGCGTGAGTTGCGATATAGGAAATTTGTTGTTCAACTATTTTCATTCCTGCCCATGAACGATAAAAACCATCAAATGTATACTGTATGACGTCGACGACGGTAATATGCGCAACTTATAAAATATAGAGTGTCAGTGAATACAAACCAATTATATTTATGGACTAGTCAGCATATTCTAAAGTTCAGTTTTTTCTACAGACTTCAGTAATTTGTTTTTTTTTAAATTATTAATTAGATCATCTCTAAAGTTATTGCCATAATGGTTTTATATTCAAACACAACTTCACATGATGACACTGAATTATTTTGATATTAATTCGGTTCGAATCTGAGTAATGGTTGAGAACAGATGTCACAACGGGCAGCAGAAAATACTCAACTTCAACTTGATAGTGATGAGGCTATTTAAAATTCCGAGATGTCTTCAATTTGACACTGATACTCGTTTAAAATATGCAAGGGAGTAATGAGTATTATATAAATGTATTATAAATGGTGAAATGGATAATAAATCAGACAAAATAAAAAATATTGCTTCAAATTTGAAACGTTTATAACATTTGTATTGATCTATAATAATTTATCCAACTCAAATAAATTAATAAGCATAAACTAAAAAATGAACAGTATACATTACTGTGAGAAGATCATTAACAAAATCAATACTACGACTTTTCAAAACATAAATAATTTTTGAAGAAGTTGATATGTAATATCAAATCAGATGCATCGATGATTTTTTTGTTATTATATTTAGATTCCTGATCATCCTATATTATTATAATAGGTTTTAATCAATACCACAATACTTCAATATTGAGTGATTAAGTGATTTGTGAAAACATTTTTCAAACTCTGAACTATGAATAGTGTACATTTATTATATTTAAAAACAGCTGGATTATGAAAAAAAAATATTTCATATTTTATAATGAAAGATTTTTTATTATACTATCGAAATTGTGTAAAAAAAATATAATTAATTACTCTTGCTTAGTTGCTTAAGAAATATATTTATTCAATTAAAGTTGTTGACTTTATAACTAAACTGCATATAATTAATGAAGATTAAAACCATTTGTTGTTGTTGATCACTAAATTTTGTCACATAAAGTAAAAATAATTAATTTTAGATTCACGATTATTTTCAGATATCTTAGTATTATTGTAGGTATATATCACCTATATAAGATTGTGTGAACCTAACTTAGTATGGTATTACTATAGCATATAATCAAATTCCCAAGAAACAAAAAAGAATTGTTTTGTATGGAAACAGTTGTGTATTTATCATTACTAGTAACCACAGCAAGAACAAACAATTTAGTCAGAACAAACCATAATATTATGCAAATTGCAATTAATTTAAAAGTACGAATTTCACCAAAAAATTCGATAATAGGTAGTAGTTATTATACTTTTTTTAATTCAAAATAGAAATTACGGAAATAATTTTTAAAAACAATGTTTGTAAGTCTTTCCGGCAAATATTGCTAACTAAACCTGGGGAAAAGTTATCCACTGTTTGGAACAGTGAACTAAACAATGAAACCTCATAAATTTGAGTTCAAATTACTTGCGCTTTGATGATTTTAAGGGTTTCCATAGAATTTCAAAGTGTATTATGTGCATTACCACAATCTACTGTCAGAGTGTCATAACGGGAACATTGTTTATGCCCACTTTGGTAACCAGCTTAACTAATTACAAAAGTCACACGAGCACTGCAAATGCGTCCAAAACAGGTAGGTAGTAGTTTAATAACCGTCTAGGTATAAATATCATTATAATATTGAAAGCGAAGTACCTTCGAGACCGTCTTAATAGGTATCTTACCCAGGTGCACATTATTACCCCCAGCACTGAACAGTTTTGTAGGAATAGAAGACACTTTTTAGAAGTGTTCATTTATAGAGATACAGTTACTTCATACGAAAAGTATTTAAAATACGTATTTGAATGCTCGGTAAAAAAATAATTTAACTATTTATGGATACTTTTAAATACTTACAATTTTTTTTTAAGAAATATTGTTTTTGCCTTATAAATCAACTGAACGAATTTTCATGCTTATAAAACATTTTACACCTTATCATTTAGTGGAACTTAAAAATACTTGTTTGTTTTCATTGTTGAAGTATTTTAATTTTCGGCAGAGCATGATAATTCACAGTAAAAAAATATATTATAATTTTTATATCATGAGTTTTTATTTTTATTTTAAGTGGTCAAAACTAAATTAGAAAATATAATTATAAAAAAGGAATGAGTATTTGAAAAATTGTATTTGATTTTAGATACAGATAGCTAGATACACTGAACAAATGTTTAATAACTGTACCACAAGTACTTTTTTCTAAAGTATTTAAAATCAGGGCTTGCATTTGAAAAATAAATTTTGTTTTACGTTATTTACAATCAAAACGTTATACAAATTTTAAGTTTATCGTTATTCAAAATTTAAACGTTATTCAACTTTTGTGTTTATCGTTATTCAGAATTAAAACGTTATACAATTTTTGCGTTTATCGTTATTCAAAATTAAAACGTTATACAATTTTTGCGTTTATCGTTATTTAAAATTTAAAAATATAAGACTATGACCTTTTTTTGGGGACATATTTTCCCTATTCTGAGTTTTAAGTAGGTATTGTTTAATTTTATTTATTTAATTAAATGGGTTAAACTAATATAAAGAAAACGTATGCACGTTAAAACTATAAGTATATTAGTATAAAATATAAATATTAAACATTTGACAACAATTAGACAAACACTGACGAGTGAATAAATCTGAGCAAACTGAACACCGAACACAATAGTTGAATAACTTGAGTGGTATAAATTTCGACCGTAGTACAGATAGTACAGTACAATATTATCAGAGCATCACTATTATTAGCTATTGGTAATTAAATTATTCTATTAATAACTTCTTATTAAGTTTTAAAATAATATCTAATACGGGATCTCCCGGATAGGCCGGATACGGAATAAAATTAATTCTTGGATTGAATAAATAATTGAATACTACTAAGTATTATTAAATAATTGGGAATTAATTATTTCGTTTAATGGAATACAATATATACCGTTTTGCGTTATGTTTTGTTTAATGATACATCATATATTTTGTTAAACGTTACGTTTTGTTTTGTGTTATTTATTTATTTACGTTTATCGTTTTCCGTTATAATTACGTTTACAAATTTCAATCGTTTTTTATCAAATATAACGTTATAATCATAACGTTATTATAACGTTTGCAAGCCCTGTTTAAAATACAAGTGTAAGTACTTTAAAAGTATTTGTTAGACTTCTCCTCCTAGAAAGCAAAACTTCAAACGGGTTTAAGATAACATTCGAGTTTAATACACAATCGATAGAATATGAAATAATAATAAAAATTAACCGCCAGTGACGTAAATCGCATAGAATTACTGAGAAATTGTGAGTGAGTATATAATTTACTGTTAAAACTTAAAAATATAACTAAATAGGTGTAATCTGTACGATATTTTACTAACAAATAAAAGGGCATCTTACGTCGTAAACTTGAAAATATGTTTTTATGTAAGGTATATGAATGCACAATGTACACCTATAATTTGACATCAGGTACATTTTGATTATAAAAACATGTCTGAAATATTAGTTAAAATATTTATTTTAAGTCACTGTTTATTAGATAATATTATTCTGGTGTTTGCATGAGTCATCAAGATTCCTAATTTCGTTAATTACAAGTTACAACTAACAGTGTTATTATCATACCATTTATAATTGGTTCTGTGCACAAGACAATTATACGAGTGTACAACATCATATTATACTATGTAGAACTTACATAGACATTAGAAGCAAAACGAATTCTTTAGAGAATAACTCGTATGCATAAAACTCTAATAGTTTGCTGGAATTATTTGGATTTAGATTATTTTCATAACTCCTCAGTTAAACGGGAGACTACCAAAATGTTTGAAGCAATTATTATAATATCATTGCTACCTATTTTGAAAAAAAAACGGAAAAATTGTGTTTCAGACTAGTCTCCATCAGCGATTTATTTGCGAATATGGTTCAGAATTTCGGAAAAGGTTTTTAAGTTATAGTAACTAACTACTAGACTAGGTTAAAGCCTTTAGAAAGGATAAAATATGAGGTAGGTATGGAGAAATGGAGAATCAAGAAGATTCGAAATAATATTATGCAAACGAACTCAGTTAATCAATTATATTACCTATCTTTGTTCGATGGACGAATTGAGACAAATGGATACATACGATTGTGTTTTATTTTTAAACTTCTCGATTTTCTTTGATAGTTATAAAAAAATAATCGATTAACGGTAAAAAAATGTCGTCACCAAGACGTGTGCTATGACAATTATTATTATAAGACGAAATAGTTGATATCAAGTAGGTACCTATGAGTGTTGCGTGTGTTTCAATAAAATATCATTTTTATAATATGAACACTTAATTTTGGGTAATCGATAAGACATAAACAAATTTAAACACATTTCAGGAAATACTAAGTAGCTAGAGCTCCAAAACGTCCAAAACAGTGCCGAAATTGTGTTTCATATTAAAAACATCGATTAAGAAATTAGCATCACAATAAAAAAAAAATAGTCAATAACATGATCTATTACTTACGAGACGTCAACAAACACGTATTTATCGTAAGTGTGTTATAATAGATAAACATTTTCTGTACTTTTGTTGAAATCAATAAAAGGCCAACAAATTTGAACACGTTTTAAGAAATAATAAGAAGACTGCTTGCTCTGGTTGGTATATCACTCGAGCTCCAAAACGTCCAAAACGGTTCCGAATTTGTGTTTCATGTTGAAACATCGATTAAGAAATTAGAATCGCAATAAAAAATAATTGCCAATGTACCTTGTAACGTCTGCAAAAACGTCGTTATCGACAGGCTCGGTTCAAGAAAAGGGCGACATAGGCCGAAGCTTATGGCGCACTTTAGCAGGGGGGTGGCATTTTCAAAACAAAGATAATATTATTATTTTAGGGGCAGCGAAATTTGATTCTTCCAACAACACTACTATCGCTTGAGTCGGCCATGGTTATCGGTAAGTATTATTATTTCAAAAGCCATTTGTCGGTCTTATCGGCTTATAAGGGTAAAAACGAATTTCGAAATATACAACGCGCTCTAGTTGTCACGGTCGATTCGATCGATGTGAAATGGAGTTCTGCTAAAACAAGTAATATCGTGTGTGGGCACGAAAATATTATTCGAGACTTAACATTATCATATTTCAGTTTTCTGTTTATTTGAATTGTGGAAAACGAAAATCGACTCCAAACGATTTCGAGAGAATTACGACACTCGCGACACTTGTTGTGTAACGCGTAACTATTCGATTGAACGCTAAGCGCAGACAATCTCTGGAAGAGTACTTTAGTGAGTGTATTTGTAAATATTTCTCAAATAAACAAATACATTTACTCTTTCCTGATGTATCTACCAACCTATTTCAAATACATCTCAATAATGATTTTTGAATGACACTATGACAGTATCTATAATTTAATTAATACTTAGTGTCTCTTTACGATATTGTTCAAAGCTTGGCATTGCCGAATGACATAACATGTTGTACCTAAGTACATTTACCACAAGTAGTTAGCTGGGCAATCGTTTACACTTTCATAGTACTATTTAATAGTTATTTTTGGTTTAAAGTTAAAAATAACATCTTTAAACTCCACTAGGTATATGCCCATTATTAAATTTGCCGATTACAAAATATAAAATTGTGTTATGGTACCTAATTTATTCATTAAATAAGAATAATACCTACCTATATATTTCATTTAAAAAATGGAAACCTAAATAATTTATATTATAAAATAGGTACATGCCTATAACTTTTTCAAGATTTGGCCTTACACCCCGAGAATTAGGTATAAATGTATTTACAAAAAGTAAATTAAAATCAAATTATTAATAACACGCTTTTGTATTTTTTCATTTTATAATTAAATTTTATTCTAACATAACAGTTCTTGCAGTTGTATGTCCTATTTTTAAACTATTTATTTTTATTTAACCCTTAGGGCAGTAGTAGGCCATTGCAAAATAGTACAACAGATTAACAGACAATATTATGTTTTTTATGATGTGACCTTTTATTTTCATATCTTATTATAAATACCCAAAATGTGCCCAATCGTTGGCAAGTTAATGAAAATAATTAAATCAAGTTAAGTTAATTTAAGAAAATATGAAATCATAGTTACCTTGTTACCAAATTATAAAGTTTAACTTGATAAAGTTAGAAGTTAATATGAAAAAAAGTATTAAGTTAACTCAGTTTCAAAAACAAAAGTGTAGTTTTCCACTTTTTATATTAAGAATGTGGATCACCAGAGTGACTGTGTTTTTTCTAATTTTCTAAATTATAACTAACAATGGTATTGAAATTGTATTGTTACAGTGATATAAATATCTATTTTACTTTATATGATTATTAAATATTTTAACTCATAAGTTAGATTAGATTGAAGGTTACCTACACATCTCAATTAATAATTTAACAAATATTAATTATTTTATATAAAATATTGTGCCTATCAAATCTACTAAAATATATGATATATACAAAATTATTTTGTCAAGCTAAATAACACAAATGTTTGTGTTGTGTTATTATGGCATAGGATTAATTTTATTTTTATTGTTATTTTAATATTTAAATAAAAATCCACTATTAAAAAAAAGACATTTCAAAACATGTGTAACTTGATGAATTCTTTAAGTTAAAAAGTTAAGCTACTTTTAACTAAGTTGCCTACATAACGAGTTACTTAAATATTTTACATGTTATGAAGTACGTAACTCATGGGTGAATTAATTGTATAAAATATATTAATCAGAAAATATGTCAAACACTATTTATACAAACTATAATAAATAATAAATAATATTTTATAAAAATGGTTATAATATTGTTGCATATTCACAGAATATATTATGTATATTATAAACAGAGAAGTTTCAGGGGTACCCCCGTCGTTAAGAAAAGAAAATTCATTAAAGCTATCTATTTAGTATTAATTGCTCAGTATTCTATAAGCGTTTGTATACTCATTAATCTATATAACTAATAGTTATTAGGTACTAATTATTATATTTATATTTATTTACATAACATTACAATTACTGAATTTAATAATATTTGATATTATATAAATAATTAATGGAAATGAATTCTATTTAAATAATGAATTTGGTTATTATAATTTAGCTTAGTTGTGGACCATTAGGTTAATAAACACATAAACATAGTTTAATTTTTTAGTTTAATTTCTTCATTGATTAAAGTATTCAAGTACATAGGTAGGTACCTACTTACAGTTGGCAATTATTTTTAATGCAAACATTTATTTAAGACTTTATGTTTCTATTAAATTACTATGTTGTTTGTTAGATTTAAAAAAAGTAGGTACCTAACTGATTTTTAACAAAGTTAAATTACTCTTATTTTCTAGTTAACTTGTAACTCTTCCAAGTAAAAAAAAAAAATAAAACAAAAATGACTTTTAACTTTAAACCTACTTAACATTTTCTACATTAGGTAACTTAAATTAATGAGTTAAAAAATAGTAAAATTGCCTAACCTTGCCTATCATGGGTATCACATGTTTTATTAATTCCAATTGATTGTTTAACTTCTTACTTTATAATCTGTGGATCACATTTAAGAAAATATTAGTAGTAGTCAATAATTGGGTAAGTAGGTACTTGTTATTGGTGTAGCATAATGTTATTATTATATTATTATCTATGGTTGGTTTCGAATTATTTATAAAAGTAAAATTATTAGTTTTATAAGATATTGATGATTACAGGTTACAGGGGACCTTCATAATACATTGGTTGTCTAAAATCGGCAGTTTTTGTATAAAAAAAAAATTAAAATGTAGGCATTATACATAAGAACTTAACAAAACATAAATTCCATAAACACATTGATGTTTAGTTTTGAAATTTTTAGATATTCTGTGAAGATTATTTTTTGTTATGTTGAAAACAAGTCATACATAGTAAAAATATCGGCATAATGCATAACAACTTTTAAATGAGTAAACCGGGATTGAAACTGATATACATATTAAAGGCTTCGTTTTTGAGTTTAAGGATGTAATTTATATTTATATTATTTGGTTTCGGTATGAGGAACAATTCTTAATATGGTTTGGTTTTGGTTTCGGTTTGAAAAGTTTTTCAAAATGTTGTTTTCATTTACCGAGAATTGTATTGACTAGTTTTTTACTTGAGCTAGATTTTTGAATTCACATTTTGTTCATTAATAAAAATTACTACATAAAACAAAAAAATAATATTAGTTTCATTATATTTTAATTGTACACT
This sequence comes from Myzus persicae, assembly GCF_001856785.1. Lineage (NCBI taxonomy): Eukaryota > Metazoa > Arthropoda > Insecta > Hemiptera > Aphididae > Myzus > Myzus persicae. The sequence continues at coordinate 298,316 of NW_019104389.1, forward strand.
TTTACTTTTTGGATGCATGTTTATGAGAATAATATTTAAGTAATTTTTTAGTTAATTTATGGATATTTTTTAGGTTACATTTTTAAAATGAGTAGGTATATAATCCTGTACAACTAAAACCCTTTAGTTATAATTTATATATATTCACACTTATTATTCTATTGAAAATAAAAAAATATCTTAGAAATGGTTCTAAACATCATACTAGCATAGTTTATTTGTGAATACTAAATTTGTAATTGTTGTACGGTTTTATTCCAATGACTAATAATGAATTTAATTTTTATTAAAATTAAAATTAGTAATTACGATGAGTGTGAAACAGTGGTAGAAAACGATATAAATTCTAACAACCTTTTAAAGAAATTCTTAGGGTTCGGTTTTTTTAGGTACCTACCTATGTGCTTGCATTAGAACAAAATTTGACAAATGTAAAAATCACCGGTGATTTTACAAACAAATGTTTGCTTAATATGCTTATAGACTTTAGTAGTAATGATAATAATAAATTAAATTAAATCAAAATAATGTTTTTAAAATAAGTAGGTCATGAGAATTATTTGTGGAAACAAACTAATATAAGTGCCTACCTAATAATGGTAATATTTAAGTGTAAAAAATAATAACATCAATTTTAATACACATAATAGTTGACCAAATCGTGAAAAAAAATTAGACAGTGTTTTATTATAATTTATAACGTATACGTTTAGAGAATATTTCATTATATTTTGAGAACCATTAAAAATATAATTTTTTATTTCAATAAAATGGCCGAATTCCGCCAAAAAGAACGATGTCTACAAGTGTCAAGCTCATAACAATATTAATAGTTAATTAATAGTTATTGATTGTTTTCAACCCACAGAGACATTTATCGAAATAATAATAAAATTCATAGTGGGTAGACCAACAATTGGACCTCCTAATATGTTGGCAAGTGCAGTAATTACCAAATCGACAGGGATCAGATTATAATGCAGTAATTGATGATAATAGTTAATTTAAAAACTCTGCGTCTTTTATTACTAAGGCAAAAAAGTCATGATGTACATCAAAAATTACGGTTTTAAATATCGTATCTACACATTTTTTTTTTCAGTGTTTGTAAACATTCAAAGAATAGTAAAAAAAAAAATCACAGTAACTAACAAAAACTACGAAAAAACGCAGCAAGTCTACACATTTATTTACTGCGCGTGTACCTATAACTATATATGAACGTATAAAATACCGTATAATATTTGTAATGGCGTACGCACAGGGGTGGGGGTGGTCAAATCCCCCATGGTATTTTTTTTTCACTATGCGTACAGATATATAAAAATGAATACAATTTAAAAAATATTTTAATGTAACTCCTCCCAATATATCCAGTGTACGCCACTGTAAAATAGGTACCGTACCTAGTATAAATCGAAATTAAATGCTGCTGGTGTCACTTTAGTCTGCAGTATATCTACATCGTTGTGCAGGACATCAAAGATATTCAAACTTTTTCATCCCACGGCTCCTTTAAGTCTTCGCAAAATGTTGACGGCTCCCAAATTATAAATGATAAAAAAATTCAATGTAATTTATATTTTATAATTTATTTTTATTATTTATTCACCATATTACATAATAAAAAAAATTAAAACTATATTTAGCGAATGATTGTTGTAGGAAAATTCAACGGTTTCCCAACCGGTGTGCCTCGATGATAAAAGTAAACATTTTTCTTAAAAATATTTATTGGTTTTCAATTATATTACACGGCTCCCTTCGACAACTCCCGCGACGCCCTTGAGAGCCACAGTTCGAATACCTCTGAGCTAGGTGCATACATTATGCAAATAGGTACTTACTACAGCCTAAAGCGACATTTTCCATGCAGAAATTAAAAATATTACTGGACAAATGTTAAATATATTAATTAATTTAATTAAGAGTGTTTTTACATGTATAAAGGCACTAAGACATACAATTAGTGTATTTTATTAAAAAAAAAAAAAAGGTAGAATGTCAATCGATCGAAAATGTACTTTTATAGTTGCTGCACTTGTCATTAGGAGCGCCTAAAATGTATATACATTTAATATGCTATATTTTATTGTATTACATGATAATATGTAGATACTAGATAGGTATAAAAGTACATTTATTGTATAGTTTATCCATAACAGTGTCAATGTTTTATTTGAAAAAAAAGTTGCATCTGTATTTCATCATAGCATTTTGCGTACACCATTATGTTATTATTTTTAATAATATTTCATAACATAATAAAGTTCTACTAATTTAATATAAAATCAAGTCTGAACCATTAGTTTATTAAGTTTGATAAACGGACATAATACATAAAATAAATAGAACAATAAAACACCAGCCGTGTGTTGTATATCTATTGATCCAGGTACTATCTATTTTGCTACTAAATTGTGACATGGTGGTTTAAAAAATATTGGAACAATAATAACAATTAACTACCCCTATTTTTAATACATTTTTCATTTTCAATGATATTACTATGGTACCTATTATATCCATGGAATTTAAATTTGCAGTTATACAAATATCTCGAAATCGTTATAATAATATTATCTACCATAATATTGTTTACTTTATAGATATTATCATTGAGTATATATTGTAAATATTAATATTTATTTTTCAATATATACTCAATGATATTCTTAATCTACATTTTTGTTTTTAATAGTAATAAAAAAAAAAAACAACATTTATTTTCTTAAAATACAAATATTATGATACACGTATTATGTCGTTGGTATCGGTTTCTAAATATTTTATGTTTTTTAACGATCTACATAGTACTATTATTATTTGTGTCCAGCTATATTCATAGTTTAAATTATTTTGTTATAAATCTGATGGTCAAATGATAAAATTCACTTGATTATGAGTAGAGCTATGGGTAAGTAATTTTAAATTAGTTGAGGTACACCGACCTAGTTCTATAGAACTTACGTTTGGAAGTTATTCAATAATGTAATTTTTGAAAATATTACACGGCAACAACCATGTTAAGGAAGTTAAAGCGTGCAGAGCGGAATTGATGGACAAATTCCCACTAAGTCGGTCCTCTCTTTAGATCGTCCCTTTGATCAATAATTGATTTCCCATAAACATGGGAGAGGGGAGAAATTTGTATTGATGTATTATCAGCAGATACCAAATGCTGTTGTCCATGATTGGTAATGAGTTAAGACATGACGAGACAACTGAATTTGATTTAACAAGTATAAATTATTTTTACGTTTCTTAATCAGTCGTTATGACTTAAAATCGTTGTAATAATAATACGTGGACAAATATAACTATAATATAAAAGTCTTTGAATCATGTTAGTTGTTATTTTTATGTTATGTAAATTTATAAATGTGTGTTCGTTCAAAATTGTTAGAAAGTTGATAATATTTGCAAAAGAAACACATACACCGTTTATGACATTATGTACCATCAAAATATTTGAAACAATTCGCAAACCTCTTTATTATATACCAGGTAATTTTTTTTACTGTACCTAGGTAATCCTTAGGTATTAATGTATTATAATATAAACACATTTTTGAGCTATTTTCACTTAATTCTATATCATCCAATTACATAAGCACATACAATTATTATAACGGAGTATATATATATATATAGATGGAAACCGAAATCCAAAACAACAACAACAATAACGATGTATCTAGGTAGGTTAGATGATACTAGTTATTGATTTATTTGTCTATAATAAATTGCTCTAAATCACCCTGGATTGATTAGGACGGATTCGCAGAAGCCTTTTACTTAACGAGAACGTACCCTACAATTAATATTATCTTATGATCGAAATTCGGTTAATTATTTATCATTAAAGTGTCGAGAACTTATACATAAAAAAAAAAATTGGAAATTTGGAATGTATAGTGGTGACTGATGACACAGATATTACATAGGAAATCACAGTACTGTGCAAGACGAATCGTCCAGCGACGATAATAACATTAATAACAACAGTTCATCATGTCGTCTTACTCTTGGCATTTCAAGTCACTACCCATATTATCAAACGTACACACAGTCGCCATTATAGAGGATTCGTACGCAATAGTCACTTAGCTCGTCCCAACAACAGCAGCAGAATAAACAGTTCTGTGGTGTATTGTTTTAAGCACGAATTCAATACGATACAACAATAATAAACCATTACTGACGAAAAGCTGTTTACCCGTAGCCGTGGAAAGCTGGGCTTGTCGCGAATGACTATGTGTAGCGATTTTCCGAAGACATCAGGAAAATTCAGGAAAAAACGACTTATCGTGCGGGTGATATCGTCGGACCACTTTCGGTGTGATTTAATATTGTCAGGGCAAAGTCTGGGTAATAACGAATTGTCGAAAAACGTTTTCACTGCCCACACCGATATCGTATGGGTATTAATCTGCGATTGCGAGCGGTGGAAAAAATGAACGAAAAATGTAAATCATCGCAACACAACAGCAGAGTAATTACGATAACGATAACAGGTGGTGTGGTAGACGTGGACTTTTATACTATGCTATTTTTTTTATAACTATACTTTACACGCTATAAAAACGGGAGACACCTTACGACGGTGCTTGCGTACACGGAGGGGGGGATTTCGCCGACTAGGGGCTAACCGTGTCGGGGACGACAACGGCGGTACCTCCTGCCTGCGGCTGCGTTACCTGTTGAAATGAGTACAGTGACTCCCTGTTGACGTATTTTGTGTTTCGTCTCAACAGCGAAGGATCGGTGTCGTCGTCGACGCCGACTTCGTATTGGCTGTGACGATTCGGTCGGCTGGTGCTGTCGCGTCGTGGGTTAAGTCCACCTCCACCGATGCCGTCTTCGTGGTTTGGGGGGTAGGGGGCGTGCGACGACGACGACATGCGATGCTGCGAAAACGACGCCCTGTCGACGACGCTTTTGCGGGCGGTCGGCGGGCCTCCACCGCTACCTCCAACTGTGCCGCCGCCGGTGCCGTTCTGGCCGTACGGTCGTCGGGCCCCGGCCCCGTACATGCTGTTCTGCGGGTTACCGGGGTACTGATCGCCGAGGCCGTTGTTGTTTGAGCGGCTCGGCGGTGGCGGTGGCGGTGCCATGGACCCACCACTATTCTGGTTGTAACCGTGGTTCTGCTGCGGGTGATGGAGCGCCGGGTGATGGTTGCTCGACGAATTTTGTCTCATTTCCGGTGTGAGGCTGTTTCGAGGGTACGACTGGCCCATAGAACTTTGTGAGTTAACGCCTCCGGACTGTTGTTGCTGCTGCTGCTGCTGCTGCTGATGATGGTTGCTGCCAGTCGACTGGTAATAAGGCTGCGCGTAGTGCGACCTAGGTCTGAACTGTGGTGTAGTCTCAGGTGCATCCTGCTGACCGCCGGTGGTGGAGTATAACAGGTTGTTGGTCGACAGTGACAGGGACGACGCGTCCGCCGCGTCCGACGACGATGTCTGTCCGACGGGATTAGGCATCGGCATCAAAGGATGCAATATTGTTTTTTGGTCAATTGACATACGCTGTTTCAATATCTCCCGGAGTCTGGTCTTTTCCAGTCCTGAAAAACGTACGTACATGATTAGTATTATTTTTTATCCGACAGTTAATAGCACGACTATCGTAATAATATGTAAAGTAGCCCTACGTCCCAGTCCCATTTCGCTGACTCCATTCGGATTTCACTTAAACATTCCTTTTTTATCTCATTTTAAGTCTTCCTACAAAGACCCTTGTTCATAATGTTCGTCTCTAAGTCAAGCAATATCTTGTCCTTTCTTTGTAAAATAATATTAAATGATTTCAACGAATTTAAGATTATTGAAAAAAAAATGTTTTGCCATTAAAATATAACATTTTTCCAAAATATACACTTAACTATTTTTTCTTGTTATCATTTTGAATGTTTACCTTTTTTAATAACAAAGTGCATTTTTTGTTTACATTCCAAAGCAGAATATGTTTGGAGTAGGTGCCTAACTACCTACCTACCTACTTTAATTTATAATAATCTAATTTTGAAAAAGCTGTAGCTTATAAGTTAGGAAGAAATATTTTAGATAAGCGGAGTAAAGTGGTACAGGAACACAATATTCTGTTTCAAAATATGAAACCAAAAATGTATGATACAAAAAGTTAAAAAAACAAAATGTTTATTTTTTAACGATTTAAAATTATGTGTAAGAACTAGTTTTAAAAACATCAGTTTTTTCTGAATTGATGAATGTCTTATGTTTAACTGATGACGAATGTGCCTGATTTTGAAAAAAAATAGAGAGTTCTATCGAAAAAAAACTTGCGTATGCAATCTGAATGTGTAAATGCCTTATTGGTTAAGATACAATAATATTATTATAAGACGCATACGCATAAATATTTTTTTAAATAAAAAAAGGAACCCCGTTCCAATCGTCAACCCTCAATAAAAGCACCGTCTTCTACTCACAGTATAACATTGATATTGTCATTATTTTTGTGTCTAATAATATTATTGCGCAGCAGTCTTAAACCTAAGAACAATAACCAAAATAATAATACGTATAGTTATTCGTATTATGCCGACGACACGTCTTGTCTCTGAGTGGCTAAATAACGAATGTATAATAGTGGAATATTATGGCAAGATTGTCTCAACTATTGCAGAGTGGTGTCGTGGTCGTACGAAGCAATTTATTACACATCGAAACCACAGTGTTGCGGTAAAATATATTTCTGGTGGCCCCAAAAAGAAAATCTGCGACGGAGAGCGCATAACAAGTGGGCACTATGATACCATAATTATAATATAGGTATATATATATATGGGTAGAATGGTAGATGTGGATTAAAACAAAAGTGCGGACGTCAAACCGTACGAAAATATCATGTTGTTCGCGCAGGTACGCTTGCTTGCCAATCATGTAAATAATTTAATTTCGCCTCACGTATCGAAGTGTTCGTGTTTTGTTTTTTTTTTTTGTAAAAAATAAAAATAAAATCGTACCTTTGTTTTTTTTTCCGGCGGAAGACGCGAAGGAATAGCCAAAACGAGATAAGAAAAAAATGAATCGTGTCGCGACGCAAATGCGCCAAAATCACAGATCTCAGCTTACCTGTTCTTCCGGACATTAAAATTTTAAATTAAGAAGTGTATATCGTTCGGAAACGCCAAACATATTGCATAGGCAACCTTATTATGATCGACAAAATATGACGTCACATTATCTGATGACGATGGATCACCAGAGTTCTTCAAAGTAACATCAAAATAATAATGTTTTAAATATCCAATCTAACCTACGCAGTAAGTGCCTGAGCGTTAGCTGTGTTGTGGTGAAAATTGATTTTACAAAAAGAAAATTAATTAAGGTGCTTTTAAGTTTTAATGCGTTGTATTTAATGAACGAAAATCGGACGTGGATCTTGAAATCTGAAATTAGTTGAGGGGATTAAATTTGTTTCAAAAAATTGCAATTATAATTCTAGTGCGTCATTGATTTTAATATAAACAACAATATTATAGGTACAATTTGATAACGATATTAACAGTTTAATCTATATTACAATTTTTTTGGATTTTAAGACGTACGAGGAACTATAAGTAAACACTTAGTAAAACAATTTCTCCAAAGGTTAGAGCTGAAGCCCTCTTGGATCCGTACCTGAGAAGATTATTAATTTTTACGATTATACATTATGAATTATTGATGATATTGAATATTATAAAAAAAAAAAAAAAAATAAAAAAAATATTTATGCGAATGTTGTCTATTTTTGAATTGTACTGTGACTATTTGATCATTAGGATATATATAATTTACGGTTATGAGATCAAAGGTATTGGAAAAAAAAAGTTCAAGGTAGCGTTGATCTACCCTTCATCACACCCCGCCCACCACCTCTCACTTTCCGTTTGACCTATGCTTTTCGTTCAAGTTTGCTGTTAAACATTTTTTGATTAATGTGCTTGCACCACACTTGTGATAATAGTAATAATATTATAATGTGCGAAAACGTCCGAAACACACCTGGTTGAATGAAATCCGGTGCAAACTGTTTGGCGGTGAGTTTTGCAATTTCGTAATCCTCTCGAGCGTGGTCGGCTGCGATGTCAGACAGTTCCGCTTTGCCCCTCGCTGTGGCCATCCTGTAAGACAAAACCAATTGTAAAATGCACAGCGTGTGATACACTTCCATGTAAGTGTGAATATTTGTTTGATTATAATATTTTGTTGTCACACATTGAATTCGGACACGCGTAGCTGACAGCAATGTCATATTAACTAGGGATGGGATTTTGATGAAACGTGATTTTTTTCTGATCTCTTAACATAATATTGCTCCGTAAGTGGAACACGTCGTGTTCCATTATAATCGGTAGTAACTGATTATTTTTAATGTTATTTTTATTTTGCAGTGTTATGTATTTTTGACAAATTATCTAACTTGTTTGCCATTTATTCGACAGTTTAATTGTATTCAAACATCAAACAATATTGCTATTGGTAGATAGGAACTATGGTCAGCGTCAGATAAAGTGACAAACGTGATTTATTTAAAAAGTTGTTATTTTTTTAACACAACACGGTTTTCGGGATGAGCTCGAATACGTTGACAAGAAGTTCGAGGTCCAAAATCAACTACCCGCCAATTTGAAATATCAATTATTTTTATGAAAACATAATATTTCTGTTTTTATGTTAGCACCAAGGAATACATTTTGAATAAATCTTTACCTTTTTTAGGGTATTTACTATTTAGATCCGAGCACTAATTATTATGCTACATAAATCATAACAGCCAACCGGACATAAGCACAGAGTTTGGGGCACCTATCGCGTGTGGGAAATATTAAGATAATACTCCGAATAAATAACGTTTTAATGTCATCGCGTCTAGCCAAAATTGTATATGATATTATACGTACCCATATACCTGTTTGCTGGTTACTATTAGTAGTATTGCTGGAAGATACCAACCTTACATTCACTTGACCATATAGGCATGTATATAAATTCAGTCAGTTTTCTAATATATTAGTAAGTAGTTTATGGGGTAGCTCATGAACCGCTAGATCTCAATACACCTATTAGTGACGCCTATCATGCATGTGTGTAATATTATGTTATTTGGCCATATTTATTTCATTTGTAATATTATGTTTATCACTCTTCTCTTGTAATTATCCGATATTATTATAAAAAAATGTACTAGATTTTTTGTACTATAATGACATTTCAAAATCACCGAGTCGAACAAATTTTTAATCAATACTCACAAACAACAAATGAATATTATAATATGCGTTCAAGCGTTACTAACGCGAGAACAATATTTATCATTATTAATTGAAAAAAAAAATTCTGTTTACCACGATGTATAGCAGTACGCATGTGTTGAACAGTGATTTTCAAACTTTGGTGAGTACTTATGTTTACGCCCGGAAAGAAATAATAATATTTTGATTGGGAGACTACGACAACAATATTCTATCGATGATAATGATATTATTGTGTATTACAATAATATTATTGTTTTATTACTTATATTATATTTTATTTATACATTAATAAATTTAAAACTTTTATTGCAATTATTACAATATTGATTTGTTTGTCAGTCGGACAAGATATGGTTTCAAAAAGCATTAATTAAGTGAATTATTCTGCCAAGTTTGTGAAAGGATTGGCAGAATCAAAGTTATTGAAGCGTACCACCTAACAGGCTAATATCGTCCATCTACATTGTATAACAATATTGATTACTACAATAGGTATAAAGTAATATTGTAACCTATAATATAGTATTCCTGATTACTGAAAGACATAATATTATTATTTTGACTGAAAAGTTGCATCGTGTTGTAAACAATGAATTTATGAAATTAATTAAATAAATCACTCAAATGTTTTCCAAAATACCAATACTTTAATAATAGGCAATTATTATGATTTATAATCGTTAAAAGTGAAAACTTTTTTGAAAAATCATTTAATATATACTCCGAAAAATAACTAAATTATTATTATTATTATTTAACACTTATACATGCCTACAAACTGCCAACCTAATTACAATATTTTCTTATTCAATAATAAACTTTTAACAAGTAGGTATAGGTGTTCACAATACACTAACCAGCTACAAAATCTTTGGAACATATAAGAGTAACTTTATATTTTGTTAGATTTTTAATTAATCACAAACAACATTATTTTAAATATTTTTGATTTTAATGATTTAGTGTTAAGTGTTTTCTATAATACTAATAATCCCTAACGAATTGTTGGTAAAAATTATTCGCATTGATTTTTTGAAATATTAATATTAATAATATTCAAATAAATTCTGGAGAGCACTGCAACGGTGTATTGAATACTATATAGTAGATGAAATATTCCAAAAATTGACCCAAACGTGAATTCCATTAATCCATAATAATTAAAACTCCTTTTATTGCATGTATTTGTTATCGATAGTGATTGGTACTCCTGTTGAACACTTAACGATTCATTATTAAATTGTCTATCCCTTTTTTATTAAATAAAATTTCTGAGTAAGTTTATGGGTAATATAAATTGCCAAAAAGTACCACAAATAATAAACGCATAACAAATTACCTAGCAATAAATTAACTAATGAATTTAAATTATATATATATTAAGGGAGGAAAACGTATTTTAATAACCCGAATATACTAAAAATACCCGAATAATAACTGAGTTGAAATAAAGCACAAACGATGAAAACAGCTGCAACGTATAGGCGAGTACGTACACGAATTATTGACTTCAAACAGAATATCGGATGGAATTTAAAAATTATGATCAGGTGGCAACAAAATTATATTATTATTTACATGGATTTGTTAAAATAGCTAAGAATTTCCTCCTGGTGGCTCGTATCGAAGACCTAAATAATTGTATTGTAAAACCGAGTGCCAAGTATGGGATCGGGCACATCTGTTTCGTAAATAATGATTCGAAAATGTGTGTTATAAAAATAAGATAAAGCGCCAACTCGGTTTGAAACATCGATCGATTCCTTTTATTTTATTTGTTTCCCTTTCCGAATCGATGTAGCATGTGATTGCGCTATGACATATTTTTCGTTTTTATAAATACAATAAATAATTGTTATTATAGTGCGAGTGGTTGTGTACCGTCGACAAAAGTGGACAAATACTCAGAGAAACATAATATACACGGATAGAAGACAAACACGTTCTCGATGCTTTCAAAGTTGAAACTAAAATCTGGGTCAATTTTAAGACGAATGAAAATCCTTAAGTACACGTGAGACGACTCATTTTATTCATAACAGAACAGTAACGTTTACAGTTTATTTAATTAATTCATTATCCGCCAATAAATAATACAGTGAAACATATTACGGAAGTCTCGATGGAATAACTAACAAGATTTGTACTATGGATAATTTATTCCTTTAAATAGAACAAAATGCATTTGGCAAGGATTTGGTTATTGGTTCTCAAAAATATTGCGTAGTTAAACATAAAACGTTTATCGTACATTCACCTATATATTACCTGTTATCCTACCTGTTATATATATCTACCGACATTTAAGGGTGGTATACGATTGGTACGACGGCCATCGTTGATGATATGTACCTGCCTTTTTCATAACTTGACCAACTGTACGTTAAATTTATTGCATGTCTTGTGTGGTAATTCAAAATAAAATTTCACAGTTGTGTACGCAACCAAAGAAATAAAATAAATGTTTAGAACAACAAACTTGGGCCGTCAGATCAACAACCGTCCTAGACTCCTAACTAACGGTCCGGAAAGCTTCCACAAAATGTACAACAATCAATTCGTAGTGCTCGCCCAGCACCACGAAAACGTGTAATGATTTATAAATATTAATGGAGATTCAAGTTGAAACAAAATAAAATGATTGTATGCGATTTCGGGGCCATATATGTGAAAATGGTTTTATTCCAACGCCAAAACGTATCCAAAATTAAATAAACATTTATAAAAATATAAAAACAATATGACTTTGAGACAATTCTTTACAATTTTATACATTTTTAACTAAGTGGAATTTGTTTACTTATACTATTAGTTTAAAAAGTAAGTTATAAAAGTAAAATTACGAGAAACAAAATGGAAATATCTACTCTTGAAATTATTTATAAAATATGGTCAATTTTAACGAATGTGCGCAGGTAAAATTGAAAACATTTCAAAAATTGGCAAATAGCGCTTATAAATTGTACATGTTAATCCGTGCATACATGAAAAGCCTTATAAACTTCCATAGAAATAATTTTTAAATTCATCAACATCCTCGAACGTTTTATATCGTAAAAATGAAAATTCTAAAATTTATTTTTTTGTGAAGTATTAACTTCAATATGAACATTGGTATACCTATATTCCGAGAATAATATATTTTATTCTAAAATATTTTTGACAAGTTTTGTTAATGATAATTTTATTTTTCATTTTTTTAGTAAATCATTATTATTAAAATGATTATGTTTAATTAAATTCTACGCTTAAAAGTTTGTTGGATTTTTTAAAAGCTTATAAACAAAAACACAACCATGTTATTTTTAAAGTATAATTACGAATCTAACAACGTTGGACCCTATTTAATTAGCAATCGTGTCGTATTTAATGGATTCCTTTGTTGTTACTCCCGTGTTTCCAAAAAGGTAAATTGATTGTCGATGACGATAAATTTTCCCTCTACCACCCCTTGACCACTGGATAATGAAATATGGATCCATTGTACGAATACCGTTCGTGCAATTTTTTTGTAGGTTTATGTACAAATGAGAATGTTTGTTTTTATAGTGACTGCAGCTTTAATGTTATTTATTATTTTCTTCTATAATATTCTGTTATCTTTCTGTTCTAAATATTTTTTTTTAAAACAAGCGCGGAAAAATGGTTCTAGTACGTATTTTTTACATATAGCTGGAACCTAAAGCTATTATTAGCGTGCACTGCAAGATTAGTATAATTATAATTCATTAAAATACATTCAGTAATTAATAACTTAGGGGCCTATACATACGCGTGTGTCTTTAATAAGAGGCAATATTCAGGCAATTTGAAATTTCGTAGTCGCCGCCAGTGGCATTTGTGCTTGTCGTAAACATAGATGTATACAAAATAATTAATAGCTAGAAAGCCTACTTGATGAGTATATTGAATTCGACAGCCACAAACTAGAGAGCAAATTACGATTGATTAATCCATGGCATTTATGACAATGCCATGAAATATAATAAAACAAATTAATAGCAACAAGTAACAACATGTGTGTTTACCGGGTTTATCAACGAGACCTAAAATTGAATCGTTGTGCTATCATACAATACAAAGAACAATTAAATATTTCACCCTGTAATAATAGTGTTTTCAGAAAATAAAATAAGCAATCGAAATCTTATCACTGTACGGAGCGAAAGAGTTTTTCTCTTTTGAGCAAAAAAAAAACAGCTCACGTACAGTCCTCTTTATTTCAATTTCAATTATTTTATCATTAATTAATTAAACAACGCGTATGGAAAAATATAACTTTCTACCAAATGCATGAAATCATGAAGACTGCGACACACCACCCGTGACATGAAGTTATATGAATGTCAAATTTGAATATTGTTTACATACACCTTAAACATCCTGTCGTTTATGAAATATTTATTGATAGCAAAAAGAGTGACTGTTGTGTTAACTAAAAGTTTCAATTGGTCTGCAAGACCCATATTATGTTTACGCATAAAACGATTTTACGATTTAAATCTAAGAGAATTCGGCCAGGTAACAGGTGTGTGAATATTTTCCAGATAAATGATAAAAGTTTTTTGTAAGATGGAATGTTGTATGTCGTCTAGTGATTAGACTCAAATCCAAATCAGTATTCAGCATAATATAGTAAAAACAAGCTAAGTTTTGCTCAGTCCGAGTCTTATTTAATGGAAAATACGGATTATACTGATAATTTAACAAAGAAAAGAACTAAATTTTAACAAAATATTATATTATAAAAAACATCATAACAAATTGATCGATTAATATTGTCTAGAATATTAATATTAATTACTTAATTGGCCAACTGGAAATTTTAACAATTATTTACGTAATTAATCGAAATAATATTTTAATAATTGGAATACATCTCGTATTTTAATTTTATTACAATTATAATTAGTGCAAACATATATTGTTATCGAGTGTAAAATATATATTAAATGTTATAGAATATAGTATTTTATATTTTTATCGATAAAGACTAAATCGAAACCTGTTAAACAATTACCTTTTTAGTAAAAATTGTGTTTATTCAATTTAATGCCAATTATACTTCGTCTATTCCATTCGAGCGATTATTATTTTTTTTTTTGCGAGATTTATTACGTCTTCCACTAAAGGTCATGCACATTAGATATATTATTTAAAAAACTAGAAGGTATATCATTTTTTTTTTTTTAACTGAAATCACAAAAATTTATTTCAATTGAAACCTTTTAAAAAAGGTTGTTCATTCAGAATTCAGAATAAAATTTCCGTATAATATGAGAAATAAAATAACATAGTATAATATAAACAAATATATAGAAACATTAATCTAATAATGTAACGGAACAATTTTTGTGCAATATAAATTTTAATGAACGAACGCTGAGATTTGTAATTTTGTGTCTTGTATCTGAATACATAATTATGAGCTAATAAATAAGTCTTTTGTATAAAACATATTCAAAACAGCCAACCCTGTTAATTTATATAGGTAAAGTAATTATATACTCAGAACTCTTTGTATCGTTCTGTCAGATGCAATGTAACGTAGTTATATATTTTAATATGATCATGAAACCGCAGGTGCTAAGAGATAAAGTTCTGAACATTAAAATAAAATATATAATATTATGAACCAAAGGAAATATTTCAAAGGCGCAGCTGTTAGAGAGTGGGTACTTTTACTTTTTCAACGCTTTACAAAAAAATCGTCTACCGCAGGTGGGAATAGGACTCGAGTGGCTAGAAGTAATCTTTTTTTCGGAACCCGATTATTTGAGCACTGGTTCGCATAACCAAAGTAGACATACCACGCGGGTACCAATGTACCATACTTTATCCGTCAAGAGACGAACCTTTTGTGCGATGTGAGGCCTACGGTTTTGATTGATATTGTCGCAACAAGTGTCGCACAGATTGAACAACAACTACGGTGGCACTATCATAGTTCCGAGTGAATAAACATTTATATTGCACTGTTGTAGTATCTGTGTTTCGTGTTATGTTAAGTAGGGGCGGATTGGTACCGTTTGATCCCCGAGTCCTGCACGACCGAGATTTTACCAGCTGTAATATTCAACAATAAACTAGATGGATTTGTCTCTGATCTACGGTACCGGAGGTCAAAATGTTTTCAAACATTGTCTTTTTTACTCATCGTCGAACTTTCAACTCACGACTTTGGATCGTTTTCCATGTGTCGTCTCCCTTCCTCAAGCCGCCCTTTTTTCATCAACAATTGTATTATAATGCCTGTGAGGGTTCAGGACGATTTTTCAGTTATAATATTTTAGAATTTGCATAATATTCTCCGACGGTGTGAAATTGAAACTGCCTCCCTAGTATCCCCCCTCCCTTAAATTTATGGGTAATCGAGTAAAAGTGTCATCAAGTTCCTAGTAGATTGAACCAGGGGTGTGCTCACGAAGGAATATTAATACAATATTTATATTACATTTGCAGTTCTAGTATAGTTGAGTTTCAAGTTTGGATGGATTCGTCCTAAGTTCGGAGATTTAATTAACAATAAACTAGATGGATCTATACAAAATTTGTTCAGCAAAAATAATTAAAATCGGTTTATCTAACGGTTCTAATACCAATATAAATTATTTAAAAGGTATAGCGAACAACTTAAGCCTACAAATATAAGATTCATAGTTAAAAATGGTGTAACGAAACCTATTTAGATGTGTATAAAAAACATCACAATACAAAGAACTATTTGTGAATAAAAATAATAAACACAATATTACGTTTAAAGGTTTTGGATTTCGTTACAATGTAAACTTTGATTTTATTATTTCGACATTGTAGCCAAGAATCTGATATACTGATGTGAGTTGGAGTGTGGCTCAGACTAAATATCGATTTACTTAAATACGAAAGTGGCTAATATTAATATAAAATAAGTTAACAAAGATTACTCGAAGAAGTCAACAGATGAACTATTTCAAAAAATAAATTTATATGTACATGGACATAAAGGGAAAAACAGGTCATAAAAGAGCTGTAAAAAATGAGTTTTGTGTGTGTGTGTGTGTGTGTGTGTGTGTGTATAAATTGTTATGGTTTTTTAAAATATTTATTCGTTTCGAAATCCTAGTCACTATTTATTATGGCTCAACAGGTGGTTGGCCACCGGTGACGTGAAAGTGATAAACGAATCCGCACGACAGAGTATCGACTGTTAACAACATTGTACACCAACTAGTATTATAACATTACACTTAACGCGTATTTTGAATAATTGTGCGACGGTGCGATGAACGCAAAAATAATTATTGTTACAGCCGTAAGTGGCAAGACGTTCATTTTTTTTAACACGTTTTTTGTCGACAGTTTTTCGTTCTTTTTTCCCTGCATCCTTCCCATACCGTTTTCGTGTCTTCACACCGAAGCCCCCGTCGATACATACTACGCTCTGAAGGGACATTTTTCTGTCTCTTCGCATTAACCGACTTACGTTTTTGACATTCTGAACATTTTTTTTTTCTCTCATTTTCTGTCTGCGTAATTCGTTTTCCCCAGACCGACGATAAACTGTTTCAAATTTATTATCCTCACTCGTTCTAACTAGTCATTCCGCAACGCATTTATAGCCACGTAGGTTCGAAGAAAAATAACGCAAGTACCTACACAATTTGCAATTAGATTACTGTATGATAAAAACATATCCGTAGGATTAAGGTAGGTGACATCGCGATCATTTCACCGACGAAAGCATGGATATTTTTTTGGGCATTGACAAGTGGGCATGATGTCATGTGTGTGTTTTTAAGCACATTTTTGATGTTTACGATATCTTATACCTAGATATTGCTATATTATATATATATATATATATATATACAGTATACTTATATATTATTTATTCGTCTTGCACTCACGATAATGTGACGTGTTGTTTTCTTGGCTCTAGAAAATGATAAAATAATTTCAAAATAGTATGTCCCCACGTCAGAATTTAAGTTTTACAAATTATGATTTGTATAATATCGTTAACCCAGTTGTAATAGGCGTGATGGTAATGTTACACTCTAAGACCGAAATTTTCCAATTGATAAAACTATAGTAAGTATATTAATTTTGACCAACCGATAAATACTTTTGTATTTCTGATTTAATAACAGATTAAGTTGGACCAAAGTATATAATATATGAAATTTTGAAAAAAAATATGCATTATAATAAATGCAAAACTAAATGAATTTTTTATTGATATTTTGCGTCAAATTAAATAATTTTGAAATAAAAAAAATTTGAATTAAATTTTATAACTAATAGTTTGAAGAAGAATAAATACTAATGCAATTTGTTTGTATTTTATTATTTAGTGTAAATATTTGATTTATAAAATTAAATGTAAAATAAGTTAGAAACTTTGTTATTTATCTTTTTAGTTTTATGGCTTCAAAATTGTTTGTGTCATTTTTGGTTTATGTAATTTTGCATTTTTTTTTACGTCGTATACTTCTGATTAATTTATAGTTATCAATTACCAATCATGAATCTGATGAGTGATGGTTGAGCGATGAGAATGCATTATGTAAATTATTATGTTGTAAAGATGGAATTAGACGAAAATCACAATATATGTCACTAGAAAATCTGATGTATGAGAAAAGTCAAGCAAAATATGTTTTAAACTTTTGTCATACATTTTTTCAAAGATAATAATTTTAAACATTATGTTAGAGCTTATTATAAAGTGTGGATTCAAATATGAAAAAGTTTGTCCAGATTACAAAAAATAACTAGATGCTTCCTTTTCACAAATTTTGCATATGTACATAAATGCTCCAATTAGAATTTTTAATATAAACATACAATTTTTTTTTCCAAACATGTCTAATAAGATATTGACAATGATATATATTATAAATAATTTATTACTAATAAACATTTGTAAAACTAAATCTTCAACTTCCTTTTTCACTTCGCTCTTTCTCTCCTAGCTTTATGGGGTTAATCAAACTCTTGTCCTACAACTCCATAGGACGCTTTATCCTTATTATTTTTGTTCACAGGCACTAGCTTATTTCATGTCATTCTCTGTTTTGTCTATCTCGTATTTCGTGTACCTCTCCCACTCTTTCTTTCGAAATGTATGTCTGTACCCACTTTCACTGCTTCTGAGTCTCGTTCCTCATAATACGACCAACTTAAACCATCTCAACCTATTCTTCCTAATTTGGTCTATAACTGGCTACGCTTTTACAATATTCCCAAATTAATTCATTTCCTATTCTACGTATTCTCCATAATCACTCAACCTAACAAAAAATAGTATTCTCATCTCCACTACATCCACCTTCTGTTGTGTTTTTTTTTCTGCTTGGGGATGTCTGGCCTCAAAACTGTTTTATATAATCTTTTTCTTAATCTCAACGGCACCTTTTTGTCACCCGACGCTTCCACACAAAATTATATTTCCAGCTTCATTCTCAAAACTTCTATTATTTTGTTCCAAATATCCTGTTAGTAGTTATAATAATTAAAACATTATGTTCTATAGTGAAAAGGTATCTATATATTAAAAATAAATTAAGTTATGAATTATTAAATTAATTGATTATTTAATTATCATTTTGATATTTTAAATAATTTTATTGTAATTTGAGGTAATTTTAAATACCTACCTCAATTTAAAGGGATTTCGAGATTCCTAAAAATCAATTTCTGTTTATAAAATAGTATTATTGTTTGTATTCAGCTCAGCACGTTAAAATAATGGTACCATCCTGTTGTCGGGTACCCGGCGAATTCCATTCAAATTTCAAACTCTATAGGACATAGGTAGACAAGTGTACAACAGGACTACGGGATCCAGACGATACTCAAACACATTAATATGGCCTGTGTAAAACAAGAGAACACAATATTGTTACGCAACAGCGACCGGAAACAAATCGGAAATACCTGGGACAGGACATCTGCAATATAATTCTGCAATGCAATATTAACTATAAATTATAATACGTGAGTTTAATCGGACGGACGAATTTTGTCGGGTCAGATCTATAATATACTGCGGCCGCGCAATCATTGTCGTCCTGAGATAATTACTATGGCCGATGAGCTGTGCAAGGTATTCGCCCATCATACCTCCTATAACAATAATCGTCCTGATGATGATACTATCATTATAAAGACGACGTTGTTCGATCGCACGGACGTGAGGGAAAAGTTATATTATATCGGAAGTATATTATAATAACTAAATGTACCGAAACCTGCGGGTGGTCGATGGTTTAGGAACCGCGAAATCTCCATACCACGGCCGTCTGCACACGATAATGGTGTAGTTTCAGAGACGGGGTGATACGAGATTAATAATGTTAATAGTATGATCGGACAAGTCTCGCAAATCCAATGCAAATCTAGTCGACTGCGTACGCGTACTATGCGTATTGAGAAATTGTATGTGGACGATTGATCGTTTTATTAAAATGGATTTTGTTGCCCGTACTCTATGTATTATTCTCTTGTGCAAGGTTAACATTGAGTGTGTTTCATTGATGTTCTGTAAACATATTATATTTGTGGTCGAAGAACAAAAACGAATTTAGAAAAAAAAACCATTCCACTAGCTATACTAAACCAGATTTAGTTATGACTTTAATATCTATAAGGTAGGTAGTCGACAAAGATTATGCTTATCCCGATCATTAGATATCTTCGAAGGTAGCAATAATTATAGATGGAATGAGAATAATTGGTTTATAACAAGTATAAGCTCAACGATCGTTTGTAGCAAGATTGATTTTCAATTTTTGATAATATCAGTATTATTTTGACTTGCGGCGGATGTTGTCATTTTATTAAAAGACGAATATATATTTTGGAAATGTTTCTTAAAACTATTAAAGACAGGCGATTTGTATTAAAATTGTAGAGTAAAAATATGCATTTATGTGAACATATCATTAAGGTGAATCATATAGATAAAATACTGAGTAGAAGTAGTAAGCCATGTTACAGAAATAGTGCTGGTAAATTTCATTTTTATGGATTTATTTTGGAAAATTTTAAAAGGCCTATAGCCTTCAGTCGCATCAAAAAAGATTTGGCTTAACTTGAATCTATATTTGTTTATGATTATGTCTTGCGGGTGATGAGGTTAGCCCCGATAGTTCGGATTCGGCCAATTTAAATGAAAGGAAAAGGGAAATAATAATATATATCTATGTGAAATGAATACGAAATCAAAGGAGGAAGGTTTTCGGTTATATTATTTTTGTCATGATTATTACCTAGGTATCTGTATAAAAGAAAAATATGTATTCGCTCTGGAGTGGTTATGTGGTGGTAGGTGGTTAGGGACGGTGGTTGAAAACTCTACGGGCACGCCCATCATGTCGTCCGTCGACAATAAAACGATAATACGGAGATGTCACTCGGTCGGACGAGCGGCAAAAGAAAATTACCATTATCGTGGGTACATACTACATATTATTATATATTCATCATCATCATCATATTATTATTATTATAATTATTATCAGTGGTATCCCCTGTGGAGAATACTATATAATATATAATATATTATATATTATTATTTATTATACGCAGTAGGTATACACTCAAGATTTGGTTGAAAAAAACCATAGGACATCTACCTAGAACTTTCAAGTCTCGAGAGATTGGCTAATAGAAAAAAAAGTATTGACCTTATTGCCTGTTAGTACTTATTGAGAATCGAATGAATAGTATTATTATGATAATGTAATTGGTCATGATACATTTTGATTTGTAGTTGATACAAAAAAAATATGACTACCAAAAGTAAAACTATCGAGAAGAAAACAAAAATGAGATTACATAAGACCCTCGTTAGACTGATTATATCCTATACGCCAGTGAATAGTGGGCGTCTAACGAGACGAATGAGAATAAATTGATGATTTTTGAGAGGAAAATCTTACGGAAAATATTTCGAATATTAGAAACGAATTGGTTAAAATACATAAAACTTATTGCCCTACATTCAGCTATACCGATATTGTGGCCACACTCAAGAGCCAGAGATTAACGTGGGCTGGACATAAATGGACGGCACAGGGTCAACTTATACGGTCGTCCACGAAATTGAAACCAAATAAAAGCCGATCAAGGGGAAGGCCAAGAGAAGATCTAGTTAGAGAAGACCAGAAGCTACAAGAAGCAATAAATGGAGAAAATATGACCACAGGAGAAACGAGGACGAAGATTGCAGAAGCGGCAATGGGCCTAAAATATGGAATCGAATGAATCAACAAAAAAAAAAATTGCTACTATTTTATATAAATAAAATAACGACTATTACAGTTACATCAGGTATTGATGACTTGGCCCAGAAAAATCAACGAAAATAACTTGAAAAATAATTAGTATGCCAAAATAAGTCTAAAACATTTTTTTTTATCTTTAACCAAATTAAAACATTTTTATAAGGTTTGCCATTTTATATTTCACTCTCTCCATTACCTCCTTCCGTAACCTGTAATCATCTCAGCTTTGGCGTTCGAAAAGTCTGATTTAGCATTATAATACTTACATTTAATTTGTATATTTTTTGATTTCCGTGCATTACCATAGTAAAACCATGATAACCCTATACAAATATTATCTGGGTTCATAAATCAAAATCTCGTACCTAGCCATGAAAAACCCTTGAAATAAAATTTAAAATTAAGAATTTTGGAGTAAAATTTCCTGAAAACCTTAAGATTCTCTATAAAATTTAAAAATAAAAACTTAAGTTGTACAATATTTTCACTGGACAATACAGTTTTTAATTAAACAAGAATCATACAACTAGATATGAAACAATACATTTTTTTTTATATTCAGTGTTCGTCTTACAACTAAATATAATATTGAGAAAATTCTGATTTCCGATACTCTGATACAATACTTTATTGAGCTAATTTGTGAGTTTTATGAAAGTAAAACCATAATAAACAAATTGTTTAGCTTCATAAATAAAAATCTTGTTGATAGACAAGAATAAATCATGAAATAAAGTTCTAAAGTCAAAAGTACAAATTTTGAAGTAAAATATAATAAAAACCATAGCAATACACTATGAAATTATAAAAAAAAATAACTCAAAACTAAAACGTTGTGATATATTATTTGATCAACAATACACTAAAAAAATATTCTCAATAAAATAAACATCGGGTAGGTTGCTACAAAACAATTTTAAATATTATGTGTTTGTCTTAAATATTGGTAAAATTGAAAAAACCTGTATTTTCAATGTAATATTTTATTTTATTTATCTATTTCGTTCATTTTATATTCATTTATAATAAAACTATAATAAACCTAAACAGAATATTGTTTGAATTCATAATTCATATTTAAAAATAATCTTTCAAAAAGACGTGAATAAAATCTTGAAATAAAATTTCAAATTATTAATTTTAGTGTAACATGTTCTAAAAACTTTCAAATTTTTCAGAAAATAATAAAAATGCCATTTTGATAAAAACTAAAATAACATAATATTTTCAGTCATCAAAATACAATTTTTAATGAAAGAATCAATTTTTGTAAATTATTATATTGTGTTCGTCTTACAGCTATACATAATATTGACAAAGTCTATATTTCCAATGCAATATTTTATTTACGTAATTCATTCGAATATTTTTTAATTTAAAAAATAATAATTTAAAATTACAAATTTGTGTGTAAAATATCCTTAAGACTTTTAAATTCGATAGAAACTTAAAAAATAAGTAAAATAACTAAAAACTATGATGTTATAATACTTTTAGGGGACAATACATACAAATATATTTTTAATAAAACAAATATCGTGTTTGGCTATGAAACAAACAATTTTCATGTGTTATAATATGTTTAAAACTAAATACTGCACTTAAAACTAAATATTACTAATATTGAGAAAATCTTAAAATATTTTCGATGCAATATTCTATTGATCTAATTCATGCATTTTAAATTAAATTACCGTAGTAAAACCATAATAAACCTATACAAAATATTTTCTAGAATCAAAAATAAAAATCTTAACACTAAGAACTTGAGTGTAAAATATCCTAAACATTTTTAATTATCAAAAAAATTGAAAAATAAAATTGAAAAACCGAAAACTAAAACTTTATGATATATTTAGTCAACAATACATAAAAATATTTTTCATAAACTAAGCATCGACAACAATTGTTGCATATTATTTTTTCGTCTTACAACTAAAATTTATATAATGTTGACGAAATATTTGTTGCCGATACAATATTTTATTTATCTGTTTTGTGAGTTTTGAATTAATAAATTTATGAACTCAGGTCTTTTTGTTTTTGATTTATTTGAATTTAAATGAAATAATTAAAAAATGTATTTAAATTTCATCGCCGAATCTACTTATCTTATTTAAAAAAAAAAACACAAGTCTACATCATGTTATATTGTATTTAATTGTGGTGAGCCTAATAATAAATTAGTTGTTGTACTTGCCACGATGGAATGTTAAGATGACTGCCCGCTGAAAGACGATGTTTGAACCATATAATTTTTCAAAATAAAAACGAATGATTCAAGTTTAAGAAAACAAAAAAAAAAAAAGGAAAGGGAAAGGAAAAAAAAAAAAGGAAAATGGAAAAAAAGAAAAAAAAAGGGGGGGAAGGAAAAAAAAGGAAGCAATTGATGAGTGATCTGAGTGTCTGCAAGGTACTATTGGATATTATTATTGCGAGGGGAAGAAGTGACTAGAGACCGACTGCTATTCATCCTGATAGACGGCGTCCCGAAGTCGGCATCGACATCTCCAGGCGACAGCGTCGCTGAACTCACGGATCACGACTGCACAGGAATCCCGGAGGGCGGCGATTGCGATGCACTCGCGCGCGGACGGATCAAGTCGTCCTGTTTCTAGTACGTGGGCGTCAATTATTCTGCGGATTCGCACCGAAAGCGCGACGGTAAAGTTCGTGTTATTACGCCCGCGCGGGACGCCACCCGCTTCGCCCACACACAACCCCTCGCCGTGGTCCGAAACCGCTCTCCCACGCGATCATTGTCGGCGGGGGACGAAAAACCACAACGCATATGGAATTCAATCAAAACGGACGATTGTTTAAAGAAAAAAAAAAAGAACAACGTCCACCGACACCACACATTTGTGTGCACTTATATTGCGACTATATTCGGTATTTGTCAAAGAACCACGTCATCATGGTCGAGAAACGACGAAAGCGACGAAACATCACAAATCGAGGTGTTGAGTGTAATGTTTTATATTATCCGATGATGGGCGGATCATCATGTGTGAACATTTGCAAAAAAAAAATATTTGATTTTACCGCTGTAAATAATCGGTGTGATAGAGAAATAACCATCATGCATCACCGGTAGAGCGAAAACAGTTTTTTCTTGTTTTCTCAGAATTACCTTATAATATGGACTTACTTCGTTTCTCAAATATTATAATATCTATCTATAGTAATTTCTTTTAAGCGATGACCACTCGATAATATTTATGACCATTAAATGGGGGAGAACGACTTCACGGGCAATCTAAAAATATTATAAGATAAAATCCATTTGCCTGTGTGCAAAAAAAAAACAAACTTGTAAAACTCACAACGACAGTTAATTTTGATTTGCGAAATTTCAAAAACCGATTTGCAATTATTCACAATCGGTTTTCAAAATATAAGCGCAATTTTCTAAGCAATCAGACAAGGTTGAGAGGCCGCCTGAAGTTTTTCGAATTAATCAGGCCGATTTCACGGGCAAAACATAATATTTAGTTATTGCAACGATGTGCAATAATATAATAATATACATATTACGAGTATGTACGTGTATATATTTATTTTTTAATTATACTGTGAAATATTTACGAAATGTATTGTAACGTCATTCAAGTTATTTTATCATCGTCACAATTAGGTAGGTACAGAGATTTTTAGAGAATTTTAATAATATTTATTATTATTTACCATCTCAATTATGTATTATAATACCATGATTGACGTTTCAAATTAAATTTAAATATAAATTAAAAATGACTGACATTTTGATTTTATTTTTAAATATTGATCTTTTAGCTCTTGTGTTTGTTATTATTATTTCATTTGGTAACTGTTTTTTACTTGTGGTTTTACTATAAAATTATTCCAAATGCGCATAATATAATAATCAATTAATGTTTACAGAGGTTCAGCGTACCTATAAATAATTTTGTAATATGTTTTATATGTACCAACAATTATTTTAGGTGTACTTTAATAATGGAAATATATTCAATTTTTTTTGACAACGTAAATGTATTTTTTAGAAACTTTTCGACAAAAAAATGAAAGTTTTGAGCCAATCCGCAGTCTTCAATATTACAGTACACAATGCTTTAGCATCGCTTATCCCCAACACTAGGGTAGGCTCAATAACAAACACATTCACACCCGACTCACCGAGATATTGCTATGTCCGCTTTTTGCAACGCGATTTTCGACGCTCTATGCGCTGCGTTCACGGAGGCCTCTATCCGTTCCTTGAGTTTGGCTGACCTCATCAGGAAATAGTGTTTTTTTTTCTGAGAAGTCACCAGCACGTTGTTCTTGTACTTGCCCTCCTCCTTCGTGCCGTCCTTGAACGTAGTCACTCCGTAACCATATTTCTTGTTGGCGAACCATTCGCCCTCGTACTTCAGTCCGTCTGTCCTCTCAGCGATCCCGTATCCGGATCTCTTGTCGTTCTTCCACTCGCCCACGTACGTTTCCGTCGTGTTCACATCCATGTGCTCATCCTAAAGTAAGGAATTCAAAAACAAACATTTTTTGTTTTAAATGACGTCATTTTAGACCACCCTCCCAATGCATATTATCCGTTTCACCCAAACCGAACTACTCCTTAAACCCCCACAAAAACGGGGGGTGGAAGCTCACAATACCTCGACGATGAAACTGGCGTTGGAGTCCGTGTTATAGGACTCTCCCATCGCGGACTGAGATGATCCAGTGCTGATCCATGAGGTACAGGACGCCGTGCTCCTGATGCTCCCCGATACTTTCTTCTCCAGCTCGCCAGTGCTTCTCTGTTTTCGCATTTTGAAACCCTTGATAAAACCGATAATTCGAGGCGTATCAGTTAATTTTGCATGAAAAAATATTATTTATTTCACTAGGTTTGCCCTCAAGAGGTGTTAATGGAGTGGTGAGGGGGGGGGGGGTAAATGTCTGGAAAATTTGTCTAGACTCTAGAGTTAATAATGAATAACATAAGCACCCTTTGGAAAAATTTGGACCGACGACTTTACGTTTAATCACTGGGCAACATCTGCCTTATCGATTATGTCTCTATATAGGTACCTATTGTATGTGGATAAAAGGATCCATGGTGGATTAGAGGTATGTGGAGGATAAATGTAAACGTATCGCATGTTATGCAGTTGTGTATATATATCTTAAAAAAATTATTGGTAGGTTGCATGGCAGCATTTGTACGCCGGTGGCTGGCAATTTAGGGTTCCGGACAACATCCGGGCAGCGCAAATATTTTGCACCGACGAATACATTCTGATAAAGCTAACGACAATATAATTCGTAAATATTTGTTTTGTAACGACTATTGACGATATAAATTTGGACATGTCCACCAATAAACACAATCAACAACTGTGTTTATAATTTACGCCGGGTAAACTATACTCGATTGATTCGGATAATTTTCAAAGTATAAATAGGATTTAATAAATATTGATTCATAATAGGTTACCTATCTATAGATGAGTACTGTTTCCATTGATTTATTAATGAAAAATGCCAAATAGGTCAGTAGTCTGCGATTTTAATATTTCAGAATACATGGCATAAGTATCTAGTCTTAAACTCATAAACTCTGTTTCAAACAATCGAATAGATAATTATAAAATTAAGGCAACGCAGCAAAGACATAGTTTTCAAGTATCTGTAGTACTGATGTACGAATACTGATTATGATATAAAAATGCTGATAAGACAAAAATAATTGTGAGTATATTAAACCATAAAAAATATTCAAATTTCAAACTTATACCAGATATCCGTATTTAAACTATGAATTAATAATTATTTACAAGCATTAAAGCCATAAAGTAGGCATAACGAATTTTTCCAGTAATACCCAGTGAAACTAAATGGAACAAATTTTTCGGTATAAAATTAAAATATGTGGTGAGATGTGATAAGAACCAATTTGCAGTTAATTGATGTTAATAAATAACAGCATGCCGATGATCGTTATGGGAGTTAATCAGTTATACAATTTACAATGGCCTAAAATTTGTAGATACCAAACGTAGTTTTGTACTCGAGTAAATGCATTATATTACTTTTTAAGTACCCAAATACTTATTTTAAATACTTAAGAAAAAAGTTCTAGGGCAAAGAAATTAGAATACTTTTGAAATGTATATGTATTAAGAATCAAATACTTATTCATTTTAGTTTATGTATTTTCTATTTTCATTATATTCACGTAAAATAAAAATAAAAGATCTAGAATATATTTTTTTTTACTACAAAGTATACTCAATTAAAAATTCAAATTCAATTTCCACCTAGAAAATATGAGTTGTAAAGTTAGATACATCTAATAATACTGTGTAAAATACTATATACAATTAAGTGAGACAGGGCGTTGAGTTAAGTTGATTCATAAAAGTTTAAAAAAATATTTTATAAACAATTTGGAAGTAATAAAGAGCATCTATAAATTATTTTAAAGTATCTTTATTTGTACTGAAATACTTTCTTTACTGAGTATTCGAATGCGTATTTTAAATAGCATTTAATTAGTATCTGACATCTGTATCTGTAAGTACTTGAATACTTTTAAAATATTGCTTAAATGGTCCATCCAGTATAACGGACTCAACAGTTTTAAATAATATTATGCCACAAAAGGATCTAGGTCAAATGTATTTAATAATCACGTAAACCTGTTTATAGGAGGATTTAAAGTGATTTAATTATTATGACAAGCATCCGGATAAAATAAATGTTTTTTTTTCTAGTATGGCAGGACGATGCCAAAAAATAAATTTCATCCAAGACTTTGAGACACAATCAACAAGTCGACGTGTAGCAATATAAATAGAAAACACAAATCAAGTTTTGTTCGTTATGCACTTATGCGCGTGTAATGGGTCTAAATTTAAATATTTTAAAATAGGTCCCCACTGCAAGTAATATGTTCAACTGTAATAGCTAGCTTTGACTTCGATAAAATCAAATTCAAGAAGTCAGCTGCAGGTATTTCTATATTTTACGAGAAAATGTGATTTTAGATTTAATTTTAAGTCACTGTACAATGTGGCATTGATAATGATGCTATAGAACCAATTAATATTACATTTGATTAGCTTGTCAAGATTAAACGAAGTGAAAATAATTCTACTGCAAAACGTAATAATATTATAGTTTATTAACGATGGCAACACAACCGTCGAACATAATATTATTACGTAGAGTGAAATATGTAATCTAAATATTTTAATTTAGTCGTCCGGTGGTGGGTTTAGGGGTGAAATAGGTATTGACGTGTGTGTTTGAATAACAGAATAACACGGTAACAATATTTATAGGTTAGGTACTCGTATATATGTATATATATTTATTTTTATTTTGGTTACGTGGAAAAAGCATAGAAATAATAATATTTGTATACGAGTGCATTAGTTATGAGTGGAAAAAATGTAGTTGGCCGCCCGGAGACGCTTGGACTGCCCGCAAAACAGTATTTTATTCAAAACGACTCTTGTCGAGGAAAATAAATAGAAAATATAAGTTATTGCAATTCCGCGGAACTTCGATTCGAATGCTACAGAGTTTTGAGAACGAGTTAAGTTCAACTGTCGATATAAAAGCTACAACAATTTATAAAAACGACAAATTGTTACGGTTAAATGTGCACAAAATTTATCGCGTGAAAATCTAGTATCTGAAATAATATACTTTTTCATCAGACATGTATAAAATAAAAAATTATAATATTACATTTAAATATATAACGTAACCATGGATTATTATATTTATATTATGTTCATGTAATGTTTTCGAAAGATTTTATTTCATATTGACAAATGTTAAATACAATAAATAACTGTTTTAAACGAATTTTGGGTATTATAGTCGAGACCATGAAGAAACGTAATTTTATTTCGCTGGCCTAAAAAATTATTGCATTTATTTTATTAAAACGTATAACTAGAAAAAAATTTACGTAAATACACTGATGTAAATCGACAACACTATTATTATAATTTTGTAACGTAGTTAAATAACATACAAAATAATTATAATTATTTAAAAGTGTATAATATTATACCTTGGTTGTGTTACTTAATATGGTTATTTAAATAGGTACTAAATGCGCGTCAAAGTCGCTAAAGAGCAGTTTCTAATTATAAAACATATTTTGTTTTACTCTATTTCACATCAAGACAAAAATATTTTTTACCCATTTTACAAGTATACAAAAAAACTGTGTTTCACCACCTAATGTACCTAAGGTTGTACATATTCTAATAAAAATCTCTACTAGAATGTTACAGAGTTCCGAGACACGTTAAATCCAATCAGCGATACTATACAACACAATGTTTTAAAACAAAAGATTTTCAAGGTCAAAAATGCACAGAAATTATCACGTGAATACCCCGTACCTTAAGCAATCATCTAATGTAGTATTTAAACAGGCATAAATTATATCCGAAGAAAAAAAAATAATTATGCATTATATTATTATTGCAATGTTTTGACAGAATATATTCTTTAATATTGAAAAATGTGAAAAACAATAATAACAACTATTTTAAACGAATTGTGAATGTCGGACAAAGATTTAGAAAAAACAAAATTGAATTTCGTCAGACAGCTATATTATTATTGAATATATTTAGGATTAAAATTTATAACGAGAAAAAATAAACTTTAATACACCGATCTAAACCGACATCACCGTTATTTACATAATTTTATGATGCACAACATAATTATATTACTATATTAGTATACCTCTGTTGTGATTGCATTTAAAAATATTGATGACCTAAATAACCTAAAATAAAAAAAAAAAAAATTGAATTTAAAAAAAAACAATTCTTATTAGAGATATAATAATATGGCCGTAATGGATTGATTAAAAATATTAATTGCATAATAAAGAGACAATATAAACATTTAAATTTTAAGTATAATTTACAGAAAAATAAATATTAGAAACTATTCAAAATAAATTAAAACGTAAATTAGAAATTAAAAAAAAAGGTGGACGAGTGGGCATGTTGTACATTAGTAATGTTGTCGAGCACGTCGTTTTAATGGGTGTGTTATATTTGAATTCAATGATTAATCATTGGGTACGAAAAACGATTCTGAGAGGAGACATTGTGTCATTCTAGCACACTTGTATAAATAATCTAATTTAATAGTTGAAAAAAATATATATCGAAAATATCTCACGTCTATAAATAGCTCAAAAAGAGTCAAAATAGTTTGGACTACTTCATACTAAGTATAGGAAAATTTATTATAAATATTTGGTGAAAATGTCAAGAGTCTATTATGGTTATCCGTTTTTGAATTACAACAAAATATCGAAAATCGATAGAGGGCAATTCGTTGATTTACCTGTGAGAATTCATTATTTCATATTATATTAAGTTTTTGAATTCAAACTCATAAAAATTAGATTATAAAAATTTAATGTTACTTCACGGTTAACTATTTTGTTTTGTTTAAAGAAGAAAAAATGAAGAGAAAACTGGTATAGATTTCTAATTGAAAAATAATTTTCCAAATTTTAGGGATCTTAATACATTTTGCCACACTACCAGTTTTTAATAATTTGTAATTAAAGTCGGCCAAATTTTATATCGTTATAACACAAAAAAAAAAATCAATTTGAAATTTACATTCACAATTTATAATTTATTCTAAAATAACATAATACCTTCTTTTACATGAAGCTGTTGTGACGGGCATTGCGAGAAAAATCCTTATAGCAACTTGCAACTACAGTATTTATATACGATTCTGGGCCAGATTTTAACTAAGAATCATACTTTTTAATAAAACCAAAAACGTTACTGATTCAGCACATTGCTAAATTGATAAGTCTGTTTATTTAAAATCATTAATTTCTTAATCTGTTCTCGCAGTATTCGTATCTTCATAATTATAATTTTTTTCGGATCAGCAACTGTTTTTCGCTGATCGGGTGAACATTAATGTTAGTTGATGAATTACCGGAAAGAAATTCCAAATCGTTTGATATTTTAATATTTTTTTTCCACACCACCGTGTCATCTGAGTAAGAAAAATATTTATTTATATAATGGAAATTTCGAAATTTGGTTGAAGAAATATTCATCACACCATCATATGTTTCACAAAGTTAAATTTTTTTCTTCTTAATCCCTTTAAATTTGTCAATATTTGTTATATTTAGTTAATATTACGTAAGTAGTTTACTAATATTATGTTCATTAAAATAATAATTTTAACAGTAATAAAAAATATGTATTTTTCAGCAGCTATAGGACATGTTACGTTTTATTTTTACTCTCTTCCACGTTACAATGTTATTTTTTTATCTATTTTAAAATAATACTTAAAAAACATATTTCCATCTTATGGAGTATGCTTTTTCTTTATTCCATGATGATAATTATTGTTCGTAATACACAAAGAGAATGCAAAATTTGTATTATATTTCAATGTAATTGTCGTAGAATTTTTGAATAGAAATATCTTATGTACTGTTTATGAAAAAGCCACATTTTTATGAAAGATTGCTTTTTAATTAATTTCATTTTTTTGTCGACACAGTGAATGAGATATTATGAAATATTACGATTTAAGCATGAGAACTGTTAGCGGGTGTGCATAACACGTGTATGAATTGTATTTAACAATAACTCTGTCAGTTTGACATAATAGTATTTAATATAATTTGAAAAAAATGTATATTTCGATGAAACCACAGTTAACGTCATTATAATTGTTAATATTTTTTTCACATGGATAAAAATAGTATCAAATTATAATTTATACTTTGGGCAGTGTCGCTACGAACCTTGCCTGATCAATTTTCTTGAAAATGCGAAGAACCAAAAATAAAAATAAACTAATTCCATTTCATTATTAAGGTGATACGAAAAATAATTACCGGGAGTTAGTTAACTTTGAAACATTTCGATGTTGGAATGTGTACGTTTTCAAAAGTTTAGTGCTACTGCAGATCTGTCGAATAATTTATTATTTATTTCAATAAAGTCTCCTTATAACGGACCACCTGTTGGGCGGAAATCTTCTTACAGCGGAAAATAAAAACAGCCCCGTTTAACCTATACCTCATATATTTTAGTCTCCCTCGGTGCTTGAATTGAGATAGGCGCGGAGGACTCCTTCTTACCCTTTCTAATTAATTCCTAATCAATAATAGGTACGTTTGAATATTCAGGTACACATAGTTATTTTTACAATTTTCCCCCCACCCACTACTAATTTTTGTACAAATTATTTTTATATTATCTTTATAAAAAAAAAACAAAGAGATAGTTTACTGTAACGTTTGCCCAAAAAACAATCAATACTTTGATCGAATTTCACCGGGCATACCAGGTAAAGCTCTGCCTTCCCTAATTTTTTGCACGATAGACGATGGACATAATTATTATTGCAGTCTTTATGACACGATTGATACGAACTAGGGTCCCGCGATAGACGACGCATCAGAACGGGTACTAGGTATACGATAATTACTATTAATATTCTTTGTGTCTATAAATTGGCTTAAATCTAATTTAATAACGTATAATAATAGACACATTGTTGTGTTATAACACATGGTTATATTATATGATGCGTCGTATCACAGCCCAGAAAGACGAAACCAATCAATGAAAAATAAATGAAAATCCGAGATGGACTACTGATTTCATTGAATTTGAATTTCATTTTTCCACAGTGTAAAAAAGTGAGCACGTCAACCACAGTGACACGGCTTAGGCATTTAAATGACTTTTCCGAATTTCTACAGAAACATTCACAGTTATAGATACCATCCGTTTCTTTGGTGGGGTTTGAAATTATTGAACAATACAGAATTAATATAAACAGTCAATACAAATTGTACCTGCGGAGATGACGATACTAATATGATCGATGTGAAATGTTCTATACGCTCTTAGAACAACTGATATTATAATCAAACAAAACTGCAATGTAAAATACTGTGTCTATGGCATTTATTTATATTTGAACTATTTATGGTAGTTTTTATAGCGTTGAAGATCTCGGGATAGTATAAAAACGAATTGGTTTTAATCTGCCTCTCTGAATAACGGAAAATAATACATTTTTGTATTATACGACAGATGATTATATTATATTAGACAACGTATCATCACCCCTCCTCTAAAGTCAAAATCGATCAATTCCACGACGGTATGATGGTGATAATGATGAAGGATGATATCGGCACTGGGATTTCATCGAATTCTAATTTCATTTTTCATGGTGAAAAAAGTAGGGATATCAACTACAATAACACAGATTGGATATTTGAAGCCCTTTTTTTGACTTTATACAAAAACTTTTAGTGTTAAGTGTTAAGTACCAACGATTTCATTGGGAGAGTTTGAAATTATTATTGAACATTAAAGCATTAATAATATAAACAATCAATAGGGTATTGTGCCTGCGATGACGAAAATAACATGATTGATGTGAAATGTATTATACGCTTTTATAATCAAACAAAACAGTGACGTAAATCCCTTAATACATTTTTATATTTGTACATGGACGGTATTTATTTATAAATTAAATATATGATAATTTTTATCGTGCAAAAAACTCGGGATAATGCAACGATATTTATTTCACAGCATTTGTTTAAAAATTATCAGTTAATAAGGATTATAAGTTTAAAAAATGAAACTCGTCGGTTTAAAACATTTCATAATAATTTGACATGGTTTCGGGGCACTCAAAATCCCACGCCCACACCAATAACAAAATTATCGCCACCTATACAAAACTTATGGTGTAACATTAGTTTGTTCATAACGCGGTCAAGTTAGCTTTTAGGCTAACACAAATAAAATACAATGTTGTTTTTGTTAAAATATGTACTCGATATAACCGTTACACGTATAACATAGAGTTTTACGATTGCCGAGCAATTCGTACGTGTTGTCACCTATTATTGTTATGGTCGCAAGTTTATAGTATGATGTGATAACACACAGGACAGGACGAAAATCGTTTTTTTTTTTTATACTTCCATTATTAAAAACGCGAGGAATCGAGGGTAGTGAAGCAGTGATTGATGGTTATTAATTTGGCAAATCGAACGTCCTAGAAATGGAACGCAGTGTTGAAAACAAGAAGCCAAGAAACACGCCGACGGCCCGCTTGTGTCATGAATTAATCAGGAAGGAGTGACCAATGCCAAGATAAATCTTTAGGCGTTTACGCTGAGTCAGCGGCGGCACCGATGACTTAAGTCGCTTGACCGGGATTTTTTTTCGATTTCGTCAGCGATCATTAAAACAGAACGAATTCGATTACAATACAGCCGGCGGACTGATTGTTTTCACGCACACCGACGACAGTATTAAGTTTCGGGAAGTCAACTATATAATATATAAGGCAATATTATAGGTGCGGACTCTATAGAAGTGCGGCAGGAGTATACGAATTGTTTCCCGTCCTTTCACTAAAAATAACACTCTGTGTTTCCTCGGATGATCGAGTAGTTAACTCATAATAATGATGATTTTAGACACGAGTGGTCACTCAAAAGAAAAGGTTCGCACTAGTATATGTCTCCAATATCGAATTAAAAGTAATGGTTTATTAAAATAGGCAGGTACTCTTCACAGAAATATATCACTTCAAATAAATGTATTTTTTTGTACTATTTCTATTACACAGTGTTATAATTGCAATAGATGGAGGGAACAAAAACATTTATTTAATATAAATTATGACACAATGGTGGTGATATGCATTTCAGATTTAGTGATATTTTGAAATGTTATTATAGTCACCATCATGGTTTTATTTGAAGTCTAGGAACAACTTTCTACTACAATTATTGAGAAAACTGTGATTGTTGAACATGTTGTTCGGATATATATATTTATAAATGTATGATACGATAAAAAATAAAAATACATAGGTCTTGGGAAGAAAATATTGTTGTATACCTACCTAGATCTATGAATATGTTTTTATTAACCTACATTTATAAATAAATATATAATACACCACTATTAAACATAATAATATAATTAGTCAATAAAAAAAAAAAAAACAAATTGGTTGGTAAAATAAACAAAATTTTGTAATTTTTTTTTTAGATATCATATATTTACATAAATATCACGTATTATTATATCAAATAAATAAATGTTCAACTTTTGAATCATTGAAGGGCCTAAACCTAAACACTTATAACTTTCCCATTGAGAGACAACTAGTAAGAATTTTAGACCGTTTTCGTTTATACGATAAAATGTATGGCAACTCGTATATAGTTAGAAGAAGACTTGTATAAAAATAATCAACCTTTTTGAAAATGGTAATTTTTGAAATTTTTGTGCAGTATAATAAAAACTACCGAGTACTTTAATGGCCAGAAGTTAAAAACAATGTCTTCACATTTTATTGAATTAATGACTTGTAACATTGTATGTATTTTAATTCCGTTTAAATTCGATCTTATGACGTGCAACACTAATCTATCTGTAATTGCTATCTATCAGTATAATAAATAGTATCTATTTGTCATTTCATTAACTGTTCTATTAATTTCCAATCATCATTTTATGTTTCGAGTGGACTATGATATATATATTGGTTTTTAATTATTTTTTTTGTAACTATTATTTTTTTATCAATGTAATCTCATTGTGAATCAGTTTATTTGCTACAATCTCCACAGAGAAGGTGTGATTTCTGGCCTTCTCGGAATGAAAATAAGAAAATCACAATACAGAAAGTTATTTGTAAGTAGAAAAAAGTCTGAGGCACTGGGGACTGCCGCGGTATAACTATTACATAGGAATTTTGCAACTATGTATCAAGTATTTTTGCATGATATTAATTCAAGTTACACTTTTTAGGTGTAAACCAAAAAAAGTGAATTTCTTCCATCAGTCTTCATCATATATTGTTGCAATTAAAAAAAAAATCATCCTATAGCTTAGAAATTTCTAACAATACGCACCTACATTGTTATCTACTAAACAAATTACATTTTAATATGAAATATATAATTTGATATCCCATCGAACCCCTTACATTGAAATCGTTTTTTTCTGTTTAATGTTTATCATTTAATTTAAAAATAATTCAAGGTTTCACTCAAATTTTATGGATGTGAAATCCATTAAAGTGACTAACTTTTGATTTCATTTATTTTTCGCACTTATTTAGGTTTCTTCAAATATCGATTAAAAACGCATACAACATAATTTTTAAAATTAATATTTATTTTTTTATTTTATTGATCTTAAGCATCGGAAACTATGGCCATTAGCATAAATTAATAATTATTCAATAATTTTATGTGGAATAATGTGAAATACTTTTGACTTTAATTATAAAGTATACTTTTTTTAGGTTCATGCATACACACTAAAATTGTATAGATTTCCAATGAATTTTTAAAGTTTATATACCATTTGTTAAATTTTTGTTTTGGCATGAATTACTTTTGCATTGTTTTTGTACCTAGAAAATTTTACCTTGGTCCATAATAATGTTCGGTCATATTTGTTCATATTATCTATACGTTTTCATTGTGAGAACTGAAAATGTTCACCAAATGCCTACCATTTCACCATTATTTTCCTTGTATCGAGAACCGGGGGAAGAACTGGTGTTGCCATTGCTTCTCCCCGGGTCCCCATCGTGCTGTACATATTAAACACTGCAATTTAGTAAGGATTATGCATAATAGTAGAAATGTGGTTAGGATTTAAATAAATGCGTAATAATCCACACCTCACGAATGTTAGCTAGAGAACAAAATGAAATTAAGTAAAAATACAAAATTTAATATATATATTATATATCAAAAAATAAACAAGAAAAAATAAATTATAGAAACAAAATAAAATCACAGGTAAAAATAAATAAATGTCTATGTACAGTCATCATGAACAATGCACTACAACTACTGTAAGTAGGAATAATTAAATTTATAATTAAAAAATGCATTTCGTCGTACCGGTCATCGTGGGCAATATTTATAGATTCAAGTGATCCACCATAACCGATTTTCATATTAGTGTATTGAAATTCTAGTTACAGGTACATATTATTATTATGTTACGGTACAATTCACACTCACATTTTTAGTATCGAATTCTAGCTTTTACTACACCACTACCCACGGAAAAGTTATGTTATCACGCATAGATACTTAAGTAGGTATAGATCATATTCTCCGATTCGTCAGCCCAGCACCGAGAATTCATATCGTTTTACTTCAGCCACGTAGCTGGACTTGAGAATATTACGAGGTATACTCTCGTCAGTGTGACATTATACATTGTCAAAGTGATATAAAATACCAACCAAATCTATAATATTATATAGCTGGAGAGGGAAGGAGGGGAAGGCTGAGTTTCCGGACATCATCATATTATTATACTTTTCACGATTCTTCGGTAACCTTTTGAAATCAAAAATCGACACGTGTAAGTCCAATAAACGAAATGTGACGTAATTATTCATTCTGCACGGGTAGGTATAGTTATAGGTCGGATCACGCGGATAGCAATTATTTATACGTTTCAGAATCTTACACCTGGAAATAACAATAATCCTTGGAGGACGAGGACTTTAATAATGAGACGTCTGCAGACGATATGAACTCTCCCGGTCTACGAGCATCCCTCCCGAGCACCTGATAGATTTTGCAATGGCGTGTGCCATTTATTCATGTGTAATGTTACAGGAGTCGGAGAGGGTGTTTGGATGTAAAATCATAGGCCACGTGGTCGCGATGTCGACGACCGATTTCGTCGAGCTAAATGTCAAGGAGATGGCTTTTTGTATTCTAGGAACGAGTTCCAAATGATTGAATTGACATTTGATTTCTAGTTACGACTTGTTTTGTTCATAAGCACCACTCTTGTATTATTCGAGGCGGAATACAATACGTGTCCGGTAACAACGGGAAAAAGTGTTTAATTGATGATTATTGGCACCTACAATAACTTAGTCTCGATTAAATTGACTGATTAGAACACTCGAAACAAGCAGAGGCAAACAAACGTGACAAAGTTCAGTGGATACATAGCACTTTAAGGACCAATAACAGCTAACAATGTACCTTAGTGAAAATCGAGATGGAGAATATTCTACACTGAACATTGTTATAATTACGACGGCAAGAAATTAAAAATAACTCTAAGGAAACTGAATGAAGTAGAATCATAATTGGTAGAACAGCTCAGAAAAATAATATTCCAAAGATTCATTACAGACGAAGTCATCTTCTGATTGTGTAATTTAAAGTATTAGAAAAGTTATTTATCGATAACGACAAAAAGTATTGCCCGTTTTTCCACACTAATTAGATGATGCAACGTACATAAACTTTCTGAGTTTCGTTCCAAAATCAATTTCGACGGGAAATGTATATTTTGTATTCCAGCTGGTATTATGTCACCCAATTTATTAACTCTTAACTGCTAAAATTGTATGTATTAAAATATCGTATATAATAATTATTTTTTTAACTTACTTGATACACATTTTATTTATGTATCAATACATTTATCATTTTTTTATTTCATTTTTTTCTGATTAATTTGTTCACAAAATATCTTACAGCAATAACTAACCAGAAACTAGACCATTGACAATTTTAAGGTAAAAAAAGAAGAATTACCCATATTTGTGCAAAAATAAATATCCTAATTCGTTTTAAGTACAGCCTATTTGTACCAAAATAAAAAATGTATGTATTTTCAGACAGTTTATTTGCTCCAAATGTAAGCATTTAATTATAGTAAAAGTTAAGATTTGTTGAGAAAATTATTTCAAAAAAAATGTCTAGGATTGATTATTATTGGAAAAAATTGTGTACTTTTCATAATTATTTTTAAAAATCCATTTTGTTGAATATTATAAGAAACAAATTGTACATAGTTAATTACTTAAAAAATTTAAAAAAAAATTAAATAATAATTCTAAATAATTTTTGAAAAAAAAAATATATTAGTTGAAAATTTATAAAAAAAAAATATGCACTATTTAAGATTATTTTAATCTACGATTAAAAAAACAAAATGTAAAGGTAAATATTATTGATTGTTGTTTTGGAAAAATGTGTATTGTTGATATTATTTTTGATAAAATCGTATTATTGATTGTAATTCAAAAAAAATCAACACAATTTAAATTTAATATCCTTGATACACACCTTTTTTATTTTGGCGCAAATAGGCTGTACAAAAAACGAATTAATTTTTTTTTGTGTAAATGAGCTATGCCCAAAAAGAGCGTCGGCGCTCAATTACCCAAAAAAGTGAGCTCATCTTACCCACGTCTATTTTGGGGTAACATAAATCAAAAGGTACCGACGCTCAAACATCCGAAGCCCTGCAGCAAATGCACCTGAGCAGTGTTATAATAATAATATGACTTATGACGACGTCAACGATCTAATGCGATAGAACGACTTCGGCAGGTGTCTAATCTTAGTGTCCGATTTTCCGCCGAAAAGCACAGTTAATTGTTACTCATTATAAATTGTTGTGCGCGTGACTATTGTCTCGACTGCGTACTGCAACGGCGGCCGTTGTGTATCACATTAATTAATAAATATTATTACATGCCCCTCCCATCCCTTCCCCCCCCCTTGCTCCGTCACCTCGGTCGACGCCTGCGATCCGCATTTCATTCGATATGGCCACGGCGGTATTATAATAATATTGCAGCACCGTGCCAACTTTACGTCTGGTGCGGTTTATATATTTTTCAAACGACTTCCGACCCATTTACGCACTGCAGACGTTTTCATCTAAATCAAATATTAATCATTAAGACGACGACGACAGCGAAACTGTCTAGGCGGTTGTGTTTCGGCCGAGCCAACAAACAAAAAACCACTCAAGTCTCAGACGACTCCTCGCCCTACTGTACCGTAGACGATACACGGCGCAAAATCAATACCTTTTAACGTCTGACAAGCGACTCTAAACTTTGTAAAATCTTATCCGATAGAACATGTTACGGCGTCTTTTGTTTCGTGTAATTCTAGTTCCGGAGGGTGGAGGCGCGCGTAATACAATATCATTAAATTAAAGTATATTAATATATTTCTACGATATTCTCCACTGCACGCTGCAGAACTCCGCTCGTCTCGGGAATAGATGAAAATAAAAATAAACGTACCCAGCGGATTATTGTACAATATTATTACGCATCTCCTTAATGGCGAATAACCAGTCCGAAAAAGATCATGTGACTACAACACCACTTCAATGTAGGGAGGGTCGTCTCTATATAGGGTGCTATTTGGACCACTCTCGTTCGGTAATGGTCACGAACTTAATATTGAAAAACACGATCATATAATATAATGTATATGCACAATTTGCGACATCTTTGGAGGTATTACATCATGTGCTCATATCAGTAATTCTAATGTGATTATCGACAAATTGTGTAATTAACTCCGAATTTGTGTTATTTTCTCTTTTTACCAAACCTTATGGAAAAACGATTGATGGTTATTAACATTTTCCCAACTTAGGTAACTCCATAGGTGGTTGTTAATCTTTTCACTATCGAAAGTTCGAAAATGATTTTTTTTTAACATACATGATAAAGTTTTTTATATTGACAATTTAATGTTGCCTAATTTGGACAGCTTATTTCATTGGAGATTTTAATATATTTACGAATTTTTACAGTTGTATGTTAAAATGTCAAAGAGGAATAACTATGGTAAATGGACCAAAGTGGAATTATAGCAGATGAGCACCACAGCATATCAAAATGTTGCAC
Source organism: Myzus persicae (assembly GCF_001856785.1). Classification (NCBI taxonomy): domain Eukaryota; kingdom Metazoa; phylum Arthropoda; class Insecta; order Hemiptera; family Aphididae; genus Myzus; species Myzus persicae. The sequence goes on from NW_019104389.1 coordinate 339,626, forward strand.
CGCAATCATGATTATCAGTTAAACTAATACACAAAAAAGTGGCTCACACAAATATTATTTAATAAACATACTATTTTAATTAATATCAAATTACTTGAAAAATGCTCTACGGCACTGTCTCATTTGTATAAACAAAATGAAAGTACTATTTATTAGTATATTTCATGTTGTCCAGTTAAGGAAGAGGGTGGACCATCATAATAGATAAGTATTTGCCTATGTTTGGCCATTGGGCTCGTTCTGGACAATTTCAAATTGTTCTAAGATGGTATTGAAAAAAAAAAAATTTAAAACTTGCGAAACGTTGAAAACTGCACAACGTAGGCCAATCTGTTCTCTATCCGAGGTGAACGGAAGAAGAAAAGTTGATAGTTGTAATTAGTATAACAGATGCCTGCAGAAGCATAATATTGAATGACCATACATAATATATTAAGTTATATGCCGACTTATATTATCACGACCGACGTGCGTCTATTGTTTGTCCATAAATATTATTTTTCTATCGCTTTCGTACAAATGTAATGTACAATGTACATATATGATGACATACTGAAAACTAGAGCGGAATAACGACACGAATCAATAACAATAACTAGTATGCCTACCAGTTCATGGGTTAGTTTGGGTATACAACCGTGGTTATCCTAAGTATCGTCCGACATGTCGATCCAAATTACGGAACGGTAAAAGATGAAAATAAACCACACCACCTGCTGATAATACCGCGCGGTGTATCACAGTATTCAGCGATTTTGGCAACGGATGATCTGAACCATAATAATAATAATAATAATAATATAGATTCATGTATAAATAGTAGGTGCTTATGATATATATTTTTTTTTCCATCTCCTTAGGAGCGATTATTGTACAAGGATGCGTGGGTGACGATGAATCCGCACAGAGGCGCACATTTATGACCGGGGGCGGTAGAACTTAAAAGGCGGACCCTCCGGTTGGAATGTCGAAAATCATCGTACAGGTTTTCATCGGTATTCCGAGAATATTATAACGACTCCGCGCCTCGCTTTATCGACATGGGCTGTCTGCCAAGCATTTTGTTTCACATATTTTGAGTTCAAATAACTACTCGAAGCTTAATAGGTAAGCTAACAAAATATGGCAGCTTGCGAGGTTTACTCGCAGATCTTTTTTAAACAGGGCCCCGACTGAAACCCATTATGAATAACAGCATGCACTGAAACCTAATGAAAACCGCTGAACAGAAACTCGAATGTTTTTTTTTTTCACAAAAATCAAAGCAATATAAACGAAAGTTTAGAATTTCAACCTCACCGAATGAGTTTCCACTCACAAAAATATACTACCCATACGTATTCGAGTTTTTAAATTTTTCACCTAACCATTTGACACTTAAGGTTCTCTTCTCTGACTTTAGGATTGGGTAATGCGAGGGATGTTTAGTTAGCGTTAAGCGTCAGGTTATTCGTTGGGCGGGACATCGAGGGTGATTTTGGCGAAAGACGATCCTCTCTAGTAGGTATTCTACCGGCTCCAAAAGGGATTATTTTCGCAAATAATTCATAATTGATATACACGCTACCCGCTCTTGTACTTACAGACATGAACGTCCTCTTGAGACTGTGCGTGGACTTGGACACGAGTGTCTTGTGTTTGTTCGGCTGCTCGTCGCTGTTGGCCTTCAACACGAACCCACCGCGGGTGTCGTCCAACTTCTTGTCGCGACCCTCGCTACCGATCACCGGGTCTTCGGACGCGCTGCCCGCCTTGTTGTGAGCGTCGTCGCTGCCCAACGACGACAGCGAATTCCGGATATCCGATTTGTTTGGCTTGGAATGAGATGCCATCCCGAACCGAGCGCTGGTCCGGACCCCATATCCGTGTCGCATTCCACGCATCCATTGTCCTTGGAACGTGCCTTGAGAAGAAAACATTCCAACGAAAATGTTAAAAAACTGTAGAATTGTTCAATAAGTACATAGTAGGATGGGTAGGTACGAGGATAAAAAATAAACATCACACAGAATTTCGTACAAAAGCTCGTTCATTATGCGATGTGTTGGAGTTACCGACACATTATTTAACGAGCTGATTGAACGGTGAGTAAACATAAATATCTATTTTTTATCGACTTTTGCAAAACTGAGTGACACTTGATTTTAATATTTGACATAGTTATTTATTTTTTCGCTATCATATAATATCATGGAACTTTATACTATAGAGTCATAAAAACAGTAAGAAAATTAATATTTTATGATGTATTGCTTTCATAATTAATTTTGATAATTCTTAGTAATAAAATATTATATGTTTTAATTATTACAATATATTATTATTATAATATCTTATCCTTACAGACAAAATATACATTTTGAAAATTTTAGAGTTAATAAATATTTGAATCTCATCTGGGTTTACATCCAAAACTTATTAATGAGGTATCTGGAAATAGAGTTCTGAAGTTGAAATATTTCACTTAAAAATTTTAAATTCCACTCTTCTTGAAATTTTTCAATGAAATTATTAAAAATATTTTATCTCTTATTTTAAAACTTTTCGGTTATAGGTGGGTTAAATAATTATTGATTACACACAGAAAATATCGATGGTGAATTAATGAATGACTTATCAACCGAATTTTACTATGTTAATTTATTGTTATATTTAAAATGGTATATTGGAAATTATCCGTAGCAAACGAATTTCGTCCCAATTGATTCCTTTTAAATACGAATTGCGTCTGGATATTATCAAAGAACTACACTACTTGCGTCCAAAGAAATTTAAATGACCATACCAATTGCCTCCAATACAAATAAATTACTCTCCTTCTCATTTAATATAGACTTAGAACTCAAATTTAAGTCGAACTTTTAAGTAGTTTTATCTTAAAAATTCCTTAACATTTTACTTTGTACCGATCCTAAAAAATTATCTTATACGTTTAAAGATTTTATATTCAAAAGAATGTAAGTCCAGAAAGAAAATTTGCAATCCCTCAAATGCTTGGTATTATATTATGAAACAAAACACGTGGATCCGCAGACCCATTAATTTAGATTTTAACGATTAAATTATGAATATCAATACAATATTATTTACGAATTAACTTGTTAACAAAATTGAACATAACTACTATTATATTTTTAAAAAAGCAGTGATTTAAAACATTACAATTATAATAGTATTTATACTGTGCTTTGATATAATAAATTACAAATTGGTTACTCGTATGTTATGATGTAAAAATTATTATAATATTTACGACCAAATTGATAACATAATTTGTCGTAAAAAGTACAACCCCAATACTTTTCCAACAAAGTTCAGCGTAACGACAAAAAAAAAATAGTAATTATTCAACAACTGCAGTAGGTCTAATTGACCTAATTGAGTAGCTCTTTCATTAAATGAAAATGAATTTGTGATTAAAAGTAATATTATTATAAAATCATCGATACTTTATTTTTATTATTAGGTTAGATTATACCTATCGTGTTTTTTTTTTTTTATTGCAGTCTGCTCTCGCTTGACTGATCCTACCTACGTATTATCTTTATAATTGCAAAAATGAAATATAAAGAAAAATTTAAAACAACTTTGTAATTTTATACATTAAAAAATAAAATGTTTACATTGAAAATCAAAAAGTTCAAAAGGATTTTATTTGTATACGTACACCCACACATTTTCAATTTACCCTGAATAGAAACATGAAATTATAATAAAGTGGTAATATTAATATAATTATAATAATAATAATAATTAATACATATAATACGAAATGTTATGTCTGAAGTAGTTTTGCGACTACCCAAAGAAGCACTAATATTACATGCAATTGCAACTTGGAATTGAAATGAAATACAAATCATACTGTGATACATATAATGTGCAATCTTAGCGGTATTTTATTTGAAACAGTTCATATTGTGTATAAAAAATTGTTTTCTTTTAAGGAGGTAGAATAATAATATGCGCAGACAGGATGGTGAAATAAATCCAAAAAAGTGCAAGTTGTATTGTATTCATACAATATTTTTGTACGAAGGTCGTTGTTGACGTTATTGTATTATTTTCTCGACGGTTTTGAAAATAATTTATTCGAGTATTCTAAATACCTACGTACAAAAGGCTGCAGTGAACAATAAACAAAATCAAATTTAAATTTGAAAAGTAAAAGACGCGCAATACCAATGGTATTTAATCAGTATATTTATTTAATATTTTATATTTAAATAAATGTTACATTAATGGAGTCGCTATTATATTATTGTTATTTTCATCAAATCAGACATAAATAAAAATATATTTACAAAATGATTCTCCAAACATGCTTATCCCCATGTTTTCGTTTAATAAAAAATAATTTATTCAAATTCTGATTTTCAACATTTTTAATTATACCTACTCTACAACACGTGTTCAAATTATTGAGTTTTTTTTCTACTACTCAATGGATGTCCTGTGGCATTACTAATTTCAGTTTTTTAAACGATATCTCTCTTTTTTACTGTATATTATTTGGTAGACATTATTTTTTTTGGAAATGTTGATTTAGATATCTAATTCAAGTATTCTAATACGTAGATTTTCAAATGCTTAAATGTTTATATTACGGATAATAGTCAATGAAAATGGTTTTAAAATTATATAAAATAGAACATGTAATATTGGATTTACTACTTATTATACTTAAGAGGATGCTACCCGCGAGTTTGTTGTCTCCGCCTTACCAACTTGCGACATGGCAAATTTTCGTTCGCTAGTTTGAATAGTGTGCCATTAGTTTTGATATTAGAGTGAATAAGTAATACCAAACTTTTAAGTAACAACATTATCTATGCTCAAGCGTCGGTGGATTATCGAGATTTTCATTTCCAAGCAAGATACGAGTATGTCAAATAATACAAATCAAAAATGCTCATATTTCGCTTGAAAATAAAAATATCCAAAAATCAGTCGACGCTTAAACACAGGTTATGTTCCGACCTGAAACTTTGATAATGGGTCAATTCACACTAATATCAAAACTGGCAGCACACTATTGAAACTAGTGAACGAAAATGTTCTATGTCGTAGGTGTGTAAGACGGAGACAACAAATGCATGGGTGGCGTCCACTTAAGTCATTTTTTAATAAACGTTACTAAAACATTTTAATTACCATTATAGCCCCATATATCTTCCAAACCCACTATCATGCAAGTACTTGTATTATCCTTAGTACGTACACTAAGTAAAATAACTCAACAACTACTTGTTCGAATTATGATTTAGGTATGTCTAAATTATCCATCAATAATCACATCTGAAAAACAGAAATTTGAGATGCCACCGAACACTCCTGAAGTAGTACAAAAAAAAAATCCCAAAGATTTGAAAACGATATGGTGTTTAAATGTACCTATTTGAAAATTCCAAAAATCAGAATTTAAATAAATTTATTATTGTAGGAAAAATCGGCGTACGTAGGTACTCTAGGTGAATCACTTTGTATACAAAATATAAACAGGTACATGTACACTATGAAATATGTGAGCCAGCGTTGATTTATAATTGTTCCACTTTGAAAGGAAAAAAAAGCGAGCTTGGGAAATTCTTATTCGTCATTGGTGATCTGCACATCTACGTATAGCGAGGTGGTACTCGAGTCGATCGTATATTTTGCATGTGAGTACAACTCCTTCAACATCCGTATATTATTATGCACATACCGAGTCCTGACCGATTATCGTGTGCAGGAAAACTGTCAGCTAGATTATACGCCAGTGAGTAGTGATCGCGTCGAGTTGAAAATGAAAGAAAATCGTACAACGTGAGTAGGAACCCGGGGTTTAAAACGTCATGAAATGTATTTCCTCGGAATACGTTTTCATTTATCACACCTCCAGAACAAGACTGCCATAGCTCAAAATGTATAGTTTTGACAAAAGGCGATTTGTAGTTTGAATTCAACTCAAATACTTGCAAACATTATATTATACTTTGCAAATAAGTCTTTTTCGATTATTATGAAATATGTACGCTCTCTTTAACCCAAAAAGTTAGAGTCGAGACTTTTTACGACTTTTATTTTGCTATATTTCGAGATGTGGCTGTATCGCATACAGAAATTGATTTTGAGACAGCCATAAACTAAAATATGGCAGTATTGAATTTCATATTGTGTGTGAAATATCACAAATTATAAAATGCAATACCTACCGCCACAACTCTAAATATTACTGATTTTAGCTCTACATAATATCACACGATAATTAGTTTTTATTTAGTGCAGGAACGCCACAAGCCGTAATGAGGCAGTCCTCAAATTTGACTTCAGTGATTAATTGGATAAATTAAAATAAGTATAATGCCTCAAATTAAGTATGGCTCTCTTTCTTCGAAAAGTAGTTACAAATCAAATAATTTAATACGGACACGTCTTTTTAGTGGCTAAATGAAAAACTATATTGAATGTGGCGTTCTTCCATTGTATAGAGTTATTTGTTCACTATTCGAAAATGTTATAACTCAAAGTTGATGAATTTTGATCTGTGGCAGTATTGTTCTAGAGATGCATTATGTGAAAAATAGAAATAAATCCTAACCTAAAGAAAAACGATATTTTAATATCTAGTTGTTTACTCGGATAGAGAGAACCTAAAACTATGCTTGTTTTAAAAAAACCAAGTTAAACAACAAAAGTACAATGTAGAAGTTTCTTTATACACGATACACCTATATAAAACAATTTAAACATAAACCATGTTAAAAACTGTTATGACGTAGGACATTATAACATATTTTAATTATAAATAAAGAAATGCTGATGTTTCTTATTTATTAGTTAGTATTTGTTAAATATTAATTAATATTGTTTGATAATTATTTCAAATTATAATATTATATTAATTATGCAATTGTTGTACTGTCATTGCTTAGTATTTGTTTTAATTATTAAGTCACAACAACAAACGGAAAATTCGCATAAACTTAATACTGCAGTCTGCAGTGGATTTATATGAATTGATGATTACAAGCAAACAGTTGCGTCATTTGAGAAGATGCGTTGCGTAAGCTTATGCGTACGTAAAATTTATCAAGATTGCATTTTGGCCCGAATATAATATTAGTCTGCGGCAGGCAAAAATAATCTTTTTTTTTAAATATGTCTTAAGTATTGACAACTATGTCCAAGTGATATTATTATTATATTGACTGTTGCAATGACTTACGAAATATAAAAATGTTTGTGTTATATTGAACATTTGATGTGTGTCTGAAGATTTCAAGATTTGTTTTGTATACAATGTTTTTAGGTACGATAGTGTTTATAAATATTTGAATTAAAGTAATTTATGTAAACTAACTAAGCATTATTAGATGGGAAATATACCTAAAGGTCCCAATTTTCGAGCGAAACAAGAAAAACATTTTTTGTAATAACTCTACAGTACATATATATCAGGAAACCAAAAAAATGTTTGGCCTACCTAGTCAAAAACTTGAACTGACGCCCCTGACATTAACTCGATCATTTGGCTCAAAAAATAATGAAAAATAATAAAGACCCAACTCATAAGTGGTTAGTCATAACTAGTATCTGATAAATGTATGAGTTTATGACCATTAAATATTTTTATTCCTGAACTGTGATTATCAACGTTAACAAACATTCACTATAATACGAGTAGATGTTTGTTATGTGCAACCATCTAAATCAGGACACTTGTGAACAATATATTTTATTTTCAAAATTGCATTGAAATATTTCGTGAATGGCGAAACTTTAAATTTTGAAATACTATTTCAACTGAACAATACATTTCAATATACGTGACGACTGTTCGTCATTATTACTGCGTAACGTTTTATTATACATATATTTTTATCATTTTTGAACGGTAAAACAGTATCATAGGTTCCAGTATCATAATAATAATAATATTTAAATTAACTTTTAGTTTCCTCGGCTCATCCGTATTCAAGCGTGTGCTTGTGTTGGATGAACTTTCAGCTTGTTCGTCGTATATTATATTTCTGTGTTTGTATTTATTTTTTGTTGCAATAAATTATATTATAATATTATGTTTAAGATTAAATCCGTACCACCGTCGGCGTACGTCTCCGACCCGTAGCCGTCTTGCAGCCCGTTGGCCCAAGTCCCTTCGTACTTGGCGTTGGTCGTGGCCGACTGTCTGACACCGTACCGGCCCTTGAAACCTTGTGTCCATTCTCCTCTGTACAACCACCGACCCCGGGACTCGACGCCCAACCCGTGTCTCTTGCCGTTCTGCCATTGACCCTCGAAAGTGTTACCGCTGCAAAAGACAAACCGCATAGGTATTAATGAAATATATTGTAAGGTTTATTTCGACTTTTGTCTATGACATATATAGTCCACAGACCGTGATAATAATATCGTACCGATGTGTACACCATATCGGTGGACACGCCTAAAATACTTTATTATGCATTAATAGTGTAACCCACCCTGTTCGTCTTGGCACTCGGCAGCCGTTACGATTTAAAAAATAAATTAAACAGTGGTCCGAAAACTTTACTATCGGTACCTAGTTTTCGGACCACTAATTTTTTTTTGATATCCTTAAGGTTGCCAAGATTAACTGGTAGTAGTTATTGTTAGCTTACTACTTATTAGTCGCAGTCGTCTGCAGCAACTATATACAATCGACAAATTTCACCGATAAGCGATCGTGTGATATCCTACTATACTGCTATAACAATACAATAATAACATCATTGTTGTGGGATCCATGTTAAAGTGAGACTAGAAGCAGATATAGAACAAGTTTGAAGTTTCAAGCACCGCTGTATTATTATTATTTTTTGAAAGCCCAGAAAAAATATTCGAAAAAAATTAATTGAAACGTGAATATACCAATTGAGGTAGGTATATTATTTTTAAAAAAATATGTGTATATTATGTATTGTTATAAAATAGTTCTATGAAATACCATATATTTTAATATGGCATACATTAAATTAATTTTAGAAACAAATAAAATTATGATATTTTATTGTTGTAATAAAGGTAATGAATAAATGAATATTTATAGGATTATAATTATTACTATTTAAATAAATAATAATATTATTATAAACTGTAAATTAGGTAACGAGTCTATAAATAACATTATAAAGCCTTTAGTATGTTCAATTTTGCTATAAAACCTATATATTTTAATATAGCCGGTACCTAATAAGTGGTTAAACCGTTACACATTGTTTGGTTTTTTCCAAAAAAATGTAAATCATTTTTAACTATACAGTGGTGATAAGCCAAGAGGATGGAGAAACATTTTTGTTTAAGTTCTTTTAATTCGTGATATATTCAACATATAGGACTAAACTCACGACCTCCAACACTACCAGTCATATTTATATGAGCGCCAGAGTTTAAAACGTTTCCACAACACTAAAATATGCAATTTATTTTATAATATTAACTATTATTATACTTTTTGTAATATTTTGTAAATTGGATTTATTTCAGTAAAAAAGTATACTATTGTTATTTTAACATAAAAAATATATTACCTATTTGAAATGTAATTGTATATAAAACCAATTTAAATAAAAACAACTATGTATATTTGAGTGAACATGTTATGTTGTGTACGTAGCAAAAGCTTTAAAAACATGGAGCTATTGTTTGTTCTTTTTTTATATATGAAATAAATTAGTAATTGTTTACTTGCAATTTTTTTTTGGACCAACAATAATTGAGAAACACGTCATGGTATAAAATAATACTATCGTCTATATTATATTATCTCAATTGTAATATTTTTGTATAATAATTAAAAAGGCGACGAAGAACTGAACAAGTTTCTTTTGAAAACAAAAATTCACAAATGGATTTCTTTTATATATAATTATATTTTATTCATGGCGATAGAACGACATAAAATATCACGAAATCCCTCACTTTCATGCAATCATTTTCACAAGGTTGAGTATAAAAATAATTATTTGACACATTGCATTCAAATGTTATTTTATTTTTTTTATGTTTTTTACTAAATAATAACATTTTTGTTCGATTAGTTTAAGCAAATGTTTACATCTTAACATTTTAAACAAGATAACAGAGAAGAATGAACTGAAAAAGACTCAAAAGATATTTTTTTTTATTGAATTAATGAATTTTATTATTAATTAAGAACAAATAATAATGTATAACATAATAATATAATAGGGAAATTATTTGAAATCAATGTAACGTAAATATTTTAGACCATTCAAATAATTAAACAGTAGGTTTTATTTACGTCGTATAGTTTTGAAAAAATATTTTCAGGCAATGAGTTGTAAATATAAATAATAATAATGAAAAAAAAATAATAATAAGAGAAAATCGGCTTAGGAGCCTAAAATTTGACAAACATACTATGGCGTAATGTAAATTGTATGACACAAAGAAATTCTAAAATATAAATTGGAAAAAACAACTCATAAGTTCCACATCTAAAATGTCCAACAAACATCGAAAAAAAAGTAGGCTATAGAGTATTATAAATGTATAATATTCTGAAATGTTGTAAAGTTAGGTTAGTGTAGCCTAACCTACAAACATGAAGACATATTATTTTGTGTACCCACTTACAATAGTATACGATTTTCTTCGAATAATCATTAACAATAACAGACAACGGGCCCGTATCATAATATTCACTATTATATAATAATACTAAATTCAATAACATTGAACATATTTAAAACCCGTAAACGATTTTTACGAGCAATTAAAGTTTGACGAAAAATAAACGTTCAAAAAACAACCTCGCGCAGAACGGTTTGTTATCGCTTTCAAAATAAAAATAATAATATTGCAACTCCGGCTTTCCACACCGAGATGGACGAACGACATGTACCACCAGGCTTCCTAAACAATAACAAATTCATATAATCCTTTAAAATGTAATTGCTCGCAGAATAAAAATATTAATATTGTGTACCGCGACCACCCCATGGTATATTTTTGATAAAATTTAACTGGAATTTATTTTTATTTATTTTTATTATTATTATTGTTGCGAGCATAAACTATACAAGTATAGCCTGTAACTGGAATTATTGCTATGTTGATGTCATTAAATTGTATACACTTTCGAATGATGCGAATAGGCTATATGTTGATTTTACTACCCTGATTTTATTTCTCCGAAAACACTTTTATGGAGCCGTAAAATTGCTCTAAAAGCTGAACGCGGTGTAATGTCAACATCACTATCGATTGGAAAGTGAACTCATTTTATAGATACAGATGGTTCTTTGTATGGGGTAGGGGTACTCATGCAAATTGTCGTGTGTTGTAAAAAATTACTACATTTATAACTGTACTAATGAAAATACTAATTTAGATAAAAAGTGAAAATTCTATAAGAGTAACTATACTGATTTTAATTGTTTTGTTTTTGACGTTAATGGCTTCAGGACCAGAACTTTAACAGAAGTCTGCGCATCTTTTGATGTCAAAATCAAAAATGTAGCTTAACGGTACAGAAACATATTATCAAAAGTTTGTACTTTGTACATCATTTAAAATTAAAATTTAATTTACAAATATTTTACATATTTTCTACATCCTTTATTCCTTTACTGAGATGTACATATTTAGAAAGTATACGCCTTTCAGGTAAATTTGTATGAAAGTTTCTTTGTAACAATATCCTTTTCCAAAAAATAGTTTAAATACTCATATTATCTCCGGTTTTATTTTCGAATACATTTTCTTAAATATTTCTTAATAATTCTGTTAGCCAGGGGGGCTTCGAAGTTTGACTATTATTTCTCACATTGATGATCTTTATTCGAAATAAATGTATTGTAGTCCAACATAATATACAATATTATTTACAGTTATATAAGTTTTAATATCATTCAAGTATAATGTTTTTAGTGCACAATTTAGAAGGTTATTACCATATATTTTTTTTTATTTATGATGACACATTTTAATATAAAGGTCGTATTAAGGTCATGCAAGGTCCTTACAATATAATAACACCGAGTATTTTAATTACAAACCAAATTAAGGGGTATATTTTCAACTGATATGAAGATTATTTTGTAATTTTTTTTCAGTCTTTACATGCACCACAATAAACCCGAATTTAAAAAAAGATAATTCACACACAACATAATATTATTATGTGTTAATCGTTAGCGATGTTTGATTTTTATTCTGGGTTAAATCTGGTTTAGCGATTTAGCTTGTTTCAACTCTACACCCGAGCACAGCTTTAATACCGAAAGTGCGAACTTTTTGAATTATTCAAACGTTAAACTGTGCAATAGTGGTAAAGGTACCTATAGACGAGAAGTTTGGAAATATCGTCGAGTAAAATAACAGCCATTTAAAATGAGTCGTTTGTCGGCGGTGGACGGTTGCTGCGGTATATAAAGCACGTTTCGAACTTTTTTTATTCTTCACAAATCCCCGCATTCATTCGGGCCAATTTTAAGGGGCCGATTTTTATTTTTTATTTGAAGAGGAGTTCAATATAATGGCCGATATTACAAGTGCGTGCGGAATAAAATATTATGATCGTTATTATAGGGCGAATCGTCGTGTGCGATCCACTTCATCTCGAGCACGGCGCACGCTTATAAAACATTTTAAAGGAGCTGAGCTCGAAAATATATATTTTCGCTTTATGTTAACATTATATTGAATCCGGTCCCTTTAAAAAAAAAAAAAAAAAGCCCGCTTACATTATTTTGCTTTATTTGTTTTCGGTTTTCGTGAAAAACTCAATTTTAAATCTGAACAATGGGATCAGTAAACACGATAAGACGCGATTTAAGAAACAGACGGAATAAAGTATCGTCAAATGTTATACTATATAACTGTAGAAAATGTATATTGTATTATCCTTTATTAAAAAAATGCATTGTCAAAAAATAGAACATAAACCACACGTCCCGCGTGTTGTGCAAAACTGATGAAAAAATTCACATATTCAGCTCAGCTGTATTTTTTGTGGTGTTTAATTTAAATTTCCAAAACCTTTTGGATTTCTCACACTGGACAAAACGTTTGGAAAATCAATTTTGAATTACGATAAAAAAATGTCTTTATGCATTATTATAAAAAATAACTAATATGAGATTTATCCCTTCAAATAGGATGGGGTGACGAAGAAGTAATAATTGAATTAAGAATCAATCTAATTTGAATGACATCAAAAAGAAATTCCGGCTTTGAAATAAAAATTAATAAATATACCTACGTCGTGCAATGGAACTTTTCAAGTTGGTATGAAATGGCGAAGCAGCAATTTGTCGAGTACGATTAAGGTGCATATATTAGTGGTTATCTGAGTAATCTACTTTATATATTAAACGAGCTACTACAAACGATTTTCAAAAAATTGAGTGTAAGTCGAAGAAAGGCAAGAAAAATTTTTTTTGAAATAACACATCAGTTATTTCAAACATTATTTGAAGGATCCTGGGACAAGTTATTATTTCGGTGGTTGGACGATACTACGATAGGGTGTGGAACAATTGCACATTTTCGCACACCCCCATATATTGTAAATGTCTAGTCGCGATAACGAACTGAACCTATGATATTATATTACATTTTCTTTCGCTTATTAAAATCCATATTGAACGCGTGGAAAAAAGAACAGCCGCCTCGTGACCCTCTTCAACTCTACGCGTGATGATATAACATTACTTAATATACAATATTATAATAATCTGGTCTCGGCATAAATCCTAGAGCACTTTATACGAACCAAAAACATCTCATACGCATAAAGTGTGGAAGTAAAAGAAAAAGCGTGTGTGGTTTACTATAATCATGATGCCTTACGGCGTATTATAACAGGTAATACGTAATTTCATATTATTAGGGATGGGATTCCTTTGTCTTCTTTGCTTTTCTAGCTATGCTCGTTTTATAAAAACTATGTTTCGTGTGTTTTTAATTCCTAATAAAAAGTTTAAATTTGTTCGCAATTTTTGATCATTTTTCAATTTAAAATAATTTGTTATCGGATAATGTTATATCGGTTTACACTAATAACCATATTTTTTATTCAACGACATTTGCTTGAAAAAAAGTAACTTAGTAACGCGCCAACAAAGTTTTTACCAAACCGAATATTAGTAAATTATAATTTTTCAAACGCATACGTAGAACGTACAAATCGAGCGCACCATAGCGGTGGCAAAAAAATACGCGAAGACATGAAAACGTTCAACTTTTTTTTTCTAATCAATTAAAACCTTTTAAAAATGTTTGAATAAATAAAAAAATTTAGTGCATTGTTTCGGAATTTCAGCGAATTTTTCGGACAGCATTGCGTTGCCAGCCCTATCTATATAATATTATATTATTATTAAGTACCTACCCCTTTTCAGCGGCGGTCGTTGTTTGTTGGACATTCAACCCTAGTTTGATTTATGCTCGTCGGACTCAAAGCTGTCACAGGGACTCCAGAAATATCATATTATACAAGCGAGCAGTATTGACGTCGTCGCTCGACTATGTTTAGGATTTGGTTATGCTCGAATTTCGTTTTTGAAAACATTTCCCTTTCTTTTGGTGTATTATTATTTCCATGTTTCCGGTCACAAACAGGGCAGTTCTCATAAATAATATATTATATTATTGTCCGCGAGTGAATATTATAATGACGAAAAATAGGTATAACAATATCTATAATTTGTCACCGTCGATATTTTAAGAATACCGTGAGTGCCAATCAATGGCGGAAAAACGAGATTTTTCTATTTCATTTCGGTTCATTCACACCATGTTTACGCCGTATCGTATTACACGCGTGTGGTTATACGTCAGTAAATTATTACATATTGAAACCCAATACAGCATCAAATCGTATGCTGATTTATAGGTAGGTGACTGTACTCGAAATTAAACCTCCTAAGAATATCTCACGATTTTCACTGGGCGGAGAGACGTTTTGTTTTACTGGACATTTTTGAAGGGACTTTCGCTGGCCGGGTAAACATAATGTAATACGATGATTTGTGTGTGGGCGAAAATCTTACGAAAACGATTTCCGCCAATTGAAGCTTAACAATGCAAGGCATTCGCCGTTTCAATTATAATTATTCATTGATTAGGTGTGCTTCTCAGACTAAAGTTTTATTTGACTTATATTAATTTTAGCACATGACTTTGAGTTGATATTTAAAAACAAAACTCGAATAACAATCATATTGTACTAACGTGAAACGATATAGATGAAATCCCCAAAGCCAAAAGTCACAGTTATAATATTATGACATAAGCTTTTTTTAGAAATATTTTGTGAAAACGCTTATTCACAATTTTATAGGTGTCATATCTAAACACAAATAGGTGTGCATGTATGTTTGCCTAACGGGATTTATCATCCCTAAATTAATTATAAAGAACTATTTATTATCAATTATTATTATTTTATTAATCATTATAATTATATATAATTTTATTTTATTTTTTTTTATAATAAAACACGAGCTCTTGCCCTGCGATTTACAATAATACATTTTGTACAGTAAATAGATTAAAAGGAAAAATTAAAAATTATTAAGTGAGAAGGAAGGGTCTAGATTAGCTACGTACATACAGCGACGTAGTGGTTCATTTTTACCATAGTTAGTTAGTTTATTATTATGTATAGTTTTAATAGTTATTAAGAAATTAATTATAATCACAGAAATAATTAAAATCCTTAATTTTCAACTCTATAATAGTTATTCATATTTAATCAAATCAAATTATATTATTTTACTGATCAGAATTTAAATTGTTATTTGTAAGTATTATTATTGTTTATCAGTACTTAACAAGTATAATAATTGAATGGAAACAACTACTTGGACATTCTTAATTAATATTTTATCACAGAAGTATTGTAACCGATAGGTAAGTAAGACCTTTATTTTATGTGATAAAAAAAAATATAAAACTATTGAGCATGAACATTATAATGATGACAAGAAATTCAGGGTTCAAAATATTATGTAACCATGTGTTATTTACAAAAGTAGATGGATATATCTGAACTCGTAAAGTATTGTAAGAAATATAGTTCTGAAATGCACGTCAGTGTAAAAAAAACTATAGTTTTTATATTATTATTTTATTAACAACAAAATGTTATACAAATATAATTTATATATATATAATATTTAACTTATAACAACAATAACGAAAAATAATAATAGTTTCTCTAGCAGAGAAAAGCTCACGTCTTTTATGATTTCTTTGAAAACCCGGAAGAAAAATTGTTCTATTTCAATTAGAAAATTGCAGAAGAATTGTTTTCTCTGTCAGCAACGAATTTCCGTTAAAGTAAAAACTAATCAGATATCCTATCTGGTAAGCTTGGTTTAAAAATTATAGGACATTTGAGACTTTCAAATAATAGTAATAAAATTGCTATCAGTATTCCTGTCTCGTATTAATATTTGTACCAATCTTCTAAGTTTAAATTTAAAAAAAAATCTTTTAATTTCTATTTTAACGTATTTTAATGTAGTTATGCCCAACTACGTAGTGTGGTATGAAACTATGAAATGAGTCGATTATTTTGTGTTTGTAAAATTCATTGCAGTATAATATTTTAATCATACTATTTACTGATTAATTATGATCGTTTAACTTTAAAAATGTATTTACTGATAATTATAATTGTGTTTATAAAATAAATATCTGGTTACTTATAAAATATTAATTGAAAAAGTAATGATATTAATTTAAAATAATCGAACTTCAACAATAATAGTATGTACTATTTCTTGAGTTCGATTATTTAATGTAATGAAATATTTAAAATTTTAAGCCAAGAGCAGTAAACTTGGATAGTAATTTATAACTATAATAATGCCCCTTCATCTACTAAAAGAACTTTTTGAGTCTAATGAAAAACGATTTTTGTTTTTCCAATACCTTTAAAGTTCAAGTGTTAATGACTGAACGCATAGATTAGTGGTAAAAATAACAATTTAAATTTTTTGATAGTGTAATTGTGTGTCGAAAAAATTGTGCAAATAGGTACCTTTAATTTGCAATGGTGAATAAAAGACATGTAATTTATACTTTTTTTTTACTTAAAAATAATTGAAGCCGATAAAGGAAAACCGTTTTTTTTTTTAGTAACAATTTGAACTTAGAAAACTTCAAATTTTATATATTTTCAAATTGCTATAGAAACACTAATATGGTGCATTTTATTACATTCCATTACATTCTTAAACAAATAAATTGTAAAAATGTCAAGTCTCTACGGTTATTTTTTTCTGAATAACAACAAAACAAAATAAAATTGATGTTGTCAAAAACTGGTGTTTCATTAACTTACTGATGACCCAGTTTTCAGTATTTTTTTTATTAGTTTTTCCTAATGAGTGATTACCCAAAGTACTATCCATCTAACCAAATTTTCTACCCAAAACCATACTTTTGAGTTAAGGATTAAAGGAGATTTTCTTCTCCAAAACTCGATGATAGACGTGAATACGTCACAAAAAAAAATACTTTTTGAAGTCCAATGCATCCGAATGTCTTGATTGTAGGTTAGATCCACTCATCGGGTTTCACTTTTAATATCTAAGACTGTTATTACTGTAGAGGTTTCCTCACAAAGTGGATAAAAATATAAAAGCCTTTATTCAATTTGTTTTCTATAGTGAAAAAAGTAATTATGTTTCGCTTGAATATAATTTGTTGATATACTTAGGAAGTCAACTTTGATTTAAGCTGATTTATTAAAATAAGTGAATTTTAAATTTAATTTTTGTCATTCCTTTCTAACGGATTATAAAGCCACCTCGTCGAGTTTTAAATTGTCAAGTTAATTTTACTCGTTTGTGCAGCATTTTCGTCTTTAATCAATTCGTAAATTACGTAAATATAAGTCGCGATTCATTATGTCTGACTGTGTACCTAAGTCTATCACTCGTATATTATTTACACACCTAAGTATACATACAGATTTTAACCAAATACATACATACAGATTTTAACCAAATGATGTTGCAATTTATGGTATCATTAATTTTTGATTTTAATTTTAAGTAGTATTGATTCGATGGTTTTTTTTATAAACGAGAATTAATTATTTCATATTTTTTTTCTTCAATAACAACTTTTAGTTTATTCCAACTAATTAACTCAAAGGCACCGCAGTGTAACGTAATAGGAACGTGTTAAAGTTTTTCAACTAAATAAAGTTGTTTGGGTGAGTTTAAAATGTAATATACTTTTTTTTTAAATAAAATGTTAATAATTTTAATTCCAAAAAACTTTTGTATAATATTATGATACTTAAAATGTTTGGCAGTGTTGCCAAATCTGCGAAAGTGGAAACATTTATATGCTAACTGTAAGAAATGAAAAACATTTTTAATATCTTTGTGATTATTACTTTAATACAACTAAGAATAATAATAACCTAGTTGTACTATAATTGTATTGGATACAATAACCTATCATTATACCTATAATAACATATAATGAAAAATAATTTTTCCTTTTTTCGGGGAAATCTCTGGAATCTCTAGTCGAGTGATTAAAAAAAAAAATCACCATCAGAAAGCTAAACTATTCCAAGGATCTATACTTTATAGGTTATATTTTATCTCGATAAATGGCCCTTACATTTTTATTATTGCAAATTTGAGAGTTATTCAGATAAATTATTAAAATAATAATACAGTGAGTTCCGCTTAATGTGATCACTGGCTTATAGAATCAACAGTTTATTTGAATCAAAAATAAAAATCCTAAACCAAATTGTATGTTTCTAATGTTAAATTGACCTTTTATTAGAATCACTAAGTACCGGATAATTGAATCACTTTTATGAACAATCTTAACGTTTTTATGGTATTTCAAACTGATTAATTTGTAAAACCCATTTTATTTTTCAACTTATTAGTATGCTAGTTTATCGTTGTACGTTATTATGTTATTCAATTATCTTTGTGCGTTGGGTACTTGTGTCATTTATTATGTATGTTACATTAAATAATACGCAATTATAAATAAATATGTAATTGTATAAAAAGATTGAATCATGAAAAAAAATATTGTAAATATTTTATAGAATCAACCGGTTAATAGAATCAAAATGAGCTTCACCAAAGTGATCACATTAAGCGGAACCCACTGTAATAATGAATACCTAATAATATATTTTTGTTTATTGTAGCGATGCTATTGGTTGTCCAGTTTACAATAGATTAATAAGATATAATTAGTATTTAGTAAATCAGTTATTAGGTAACAATTTTAAAAATTGTTTCACCTACACATAGCTTAAATACGAGAAAATATAGTTACTAAGATTGAGTATCATTTTAGACCTGTATTTTTGTATGATTGTGTTAACGAAGATTGAGATGGGGTAAGTCCACAGAAATTCGTCACGGGAAGTTTTCTGCATTCCTACGCCGAAAATTAAATGAACAATTTAACACAAAATTTGAATCATATAGAGTTTGTATTTTTACCGGGCAACAGAGTGCTCGGGATCAGCTAGTAGGTATTCAAATAAATCCAAAATCTATAGGTTAGGTTAGGCAATTATTTAAAACAGGTGAGGGTGTCAAGGACAAGTAATCATCCCAACAGTGACATTTAGGCTCAAGTTAACAGTTATTGATATAAGTCACCAACTATTGTTATTTTATTATTATTATAATATTATTGTCGACCGGCGGCGTCTATGACCATTCGACTTGACAATACATTACGACAATACATGTTTGTGCATAAAGTGAGTTACATATTGATTATTATCATTATTGGTGTTATTGATTCAGTAGTTAATGGCGTGACGGTTCTCGTTGGACATCATCAGGTGTTACCATGTACGGACTATGTTTTTTGAGCTTGGAATTTAATTTTGTCCAGATAGCGGTTTCCGTAAGTTAAAAAAATCGACCCGTTATGAATTGGTCAAATTATTATAATAGGCACCAACTATTATATTTTATTGGCTACATACTTTATTGGCAATAATGCGTTTGCGGATGACTCCGATGTTCTATTTCGTGCTAGAAGTGGAGGGGGGACAAGAGTCAAAAAAAATATAATGATAGTAACAATGTATCGACAGAATAATAATCATATCGTCATTATAATATTTTTTATTTCGATAGTAACAATACGACTTCGTCAAAAACATACGCACGTGTAATAATACGGTGCCTACGGCCAGTGGTCGGGTCAAGGCATGCGTGGGCGTGTGTGAGGGGGTTCGAACTGCCTTTGAAATAATATTTTCCACGTTACACCGAATAAAATATGATTTAATACAATAGTGTTGTACATCATATTATATTATCGTGTATCGTGCCTATTTATGTCACGAAATATCGAAGGGTACTATCTATGTAACCTACACTTGGAAGTATGTTAGTATTTGCTGTACCTGCGTAGGTATATAATGTAATTATTTATAACTATTTTACAATGATTGTTACGCGATTGTCGTTTTTATTCACCCCAAATACCTACGTGGCAGACTCGTGTTTCGATACCATAATTCCATAGTTACCGCGGTATACGGCACAATGCCCTATACGAGCCAGTAGGTTCCAACCAGATTACCGCGAGCTCGCAGGAGTTCCTGTTCGGGATCTCCAGAGTCGTCTTGCATGATGTATCATGCATGGCAGTAGCCAGGCTGGACATAATCGAGTTAAAAAGTTAAGATTAAGTTACCTTTAACCGCGTTACATTAAGTGAGTTACTATTTTAATTCAAAATTAACTAAAAACTTAACGAGTTTATTTATTCTTCTTTTATAGGCACATGTATAATTATTTAGTTATGAGTTGATTACTTGTATGTTCAAGTCCAAGTTTTTGTCCTAATATAAATCTCGTGGGCTTAAATTATATTTTTTCTCTTTGATGAATTTTAAAAAAATAGCAAATTTTTGAATGGTATATTTCTGGATTTCAATAGGGAAAAAAATATCATCCACTCGGTAACTCCGACATCTCTTAATCTCTCCTACCATGATAAGAGATATTATAATATAATATTTTAATTTGCAGGTAGGCCTGGTAAACGTTTTGCGTTATTTTTCGAGCAGTGGAAATGACGAAAATAATAATCATAAAAGTCAATTAATACCATTCGATACTGAAAACGAATAGCAAAAAATGTATACCCTTCTTCCGATTAGAGATTGCAGGGCGATTAAGCACGTTTCAGGAGGATCCTTATTATATTGTTTATAGGGGAACGTGCGCAATTTTCCCCGAAAACCGTGGGTGAGGGTAGGTCCTCCGAAGTGTGTTTATCACCGAATCGACCGGATAAACTCAGTATAATCACGTGCCGCCTACTTTCGAACTGTCATTTCAGTTCAATCAATCGTTATCGACTACTGGGATACATCAAACACATCATAATAAAGTATACAATAATATAAGAGTATATAGGTATATAAACAGTGGTCGAACTGACGGGGTGGTGAAGCTGGGATAGAGGATCCCTCTACTTTTTTTAAATTTACATTTTCCAACCCTTCATTTATTTCGATTCACTTCGACCACTATTTATAAATAGGTCAGAGCTCTCGTGATAGTTTTAATACATTTTTACGACGTCGGTTTATGTCCGGGGAGTTTATGAGTACCTACCTACCTATTCGAGTACTATGTTTTCACTAAATGGACGAAAAATTATCCGCATTATAATAGATTTAAATCACAATATACTATTATACTATATTAACTAAAAAATACGATATTTCATTTTCAGACACATTTCGGTTTATTTTGTGCGCATCGCATAGTATTCAATTTTACCGACTTTTGTAGTGCTAAATGATAGCGGCAATCGACGGTCGGAAACGCATTGATATTTTGATCATAATTTCACTTTTCGTCAAACTTCAAGAATTGAATGGAATATAATATTTTTACTCGGAATTGGCAAGTTGTGTTTTAAACCGCTTTAAATATCATATTAAATAAATAATAATAATTTATATCATTGCTGGCCATAAAACACACATCAAAAAAATTGTATCAAACTGTCGTCGTCAGCAGTCGTGGTTAGTTCAAGAGTAGGGAAATAGGGTGAAAAATATCGTAAAATCATATATTAAACAAAAACTATAGAAAATATGTTTTTTAAGGATTTAACGTAGTATTATATATTTTGTATTTTATTTATTACTTTACTTTGAAATTTGAATACAACAAATCGCGAATTTAATAACGGATAATAATTGTTTTGAGACAATATAATATGGTGAAATGATATTATGTCAAACCTTCAAAAATATTACTCCCCTAAAATCTTAATAATTCTCCATTTCACCTTAAGACTAACCGAAAAATGTCCATGTCACGGGTGGGTCGGAGAGCGGAAATAAAATACAGTGTGCTGACATTCACTTAATGCAATATAATATCTTGTATAAGTACCAAAGATTATATTACGTATTTTTCCTACAACCGATGTGATAGCTGACTTAAGTAATTCCAATAATGGTACGGAGTATTATATTTCTTGATTCGAAATAAGACTAATGAATTGTATGAGTTATTTATTTTATCAAAATTATCATCACAAGCAAAGATCAATACATTACCCAAAGTAAATGTCAAAATGTTCCAACCATATAATATTCCTCTCACATCGCCACTGCTTGAAATGAAAATGATTTCTCGAAGCCAAATTTGTAGGCATGCAATGTACACTATCTACTCGACGAAAATTCGTGGAATAAATCTAAATTTCCACTGGAATTTATAATGATATTACCACGAACACTTCGAAGGAATAAAATGTATAATGTTTTAAATAAATAAATCACAGAATACGTTACATAATATTATTATTAATAAAAATATCTTTATTTTTTTTATGAAATTTCCAAGGTTTTAGACTGCGCATCAGAGGGTATACTTGTATTTTGTGTATTTTATGACAAAACCTGTAATTTAGTAATTATTTTAAAAAATCAATTTAGAAAATGACAATATGTCTGTAGTATAGACGCTCACGCGAAGTCGTAATACGTTTTTTTTTTTTTTAATACTATTTAATAATTAAATGATTTAATTATTTACCTTTGAATTTTTTAACTTTGAATAATTAAATTTCATTTTTTACATTCCTGTTATTATGACGTTTGGAAACATTTTTTTTTGTATCTCATTATATATACCATGTATTCACGGAACCAGGGTACACTTAATCACTGATTACCCTGTAAATATTTTTGAATTGTGTTTTCGGGATATTAAACTAGACTAGAACATTTCTTAAATAACTTAAATTTTTTTTAACTCATGTATCTAGCATATGCGCAACATAACTTCATTTTTTTTTTAATATCATTTTCGGATTTATCGATTTTTTCAAGATATTTTAATGTATCAACTTGTGTTGTATACTCAAAAGTGGCTGAGGTAGAGCTATAAGTAAAATTAAATACTAAATTTGATTTTTTTAATTTCAATTTCAAGTACGAGTATTTTTTCTTTCTATTACTTTAATAATAACAAGTTTGATTATATCGTGGTATTTAGAAGGAAAAAATACGTGCAATTTAAATTTAAAAAGTCAAATTTAGTAAATCAATTAATTGTTTTTTATTTAATTTTACTTATAGCTCGACTTCAGCCAATTTTGAGTTTATAACACAAGTTGATGCATCAAAATGCCTTGAAAAAAATAGATCAATCCGAAAATGATATTTAAAATAGGGGTTGCCATTTAAAAAAAAATGAACTTGTGTTGCGCATGTGCTAGATACATGAGTTAAAATAATGTTAAGTCATAGAAATGTATGATCCATTAGTCTACTTTACTGTGCCGAAAACAGAATTCAAAGATATTTACAGGGATAAAAAACGAGGTGATTTAATCAGTGATAAAGTGTACCCTGTTTTCGCGGACACAAGGTAAATGAGTATAAACATCAGTATTAATTATCAAGTCTCAAATAATAATTTTTAGCATTTTATAACTACGGCCGTATTGTAGGTGTGTAGTAATATTAATGTTATTTTATGTTTCAATTATGGAAGTGTGTACAATTAATGTTTTTATTTCTACCATACCCATACCACATTTATAAAAAAAAAAACGTCCCTTTATATTATGTGTAATATGATATTTGTTCTTTTTAATAATATTTTGTATGAGTTCCTATTGTTATTTTTCCTACTTTGTTGAAATGTTTTATGCGCTACTTGAAAATTGGACAAGGCGTGTATATATTTTTTCAATTATTATAAATGTTTTTTCGTCAAATACACTTGTATAGAACTATATTTTCGTATAGCCAACCATAATTTTATGACACTTATAAAAACAACTTTTAATAAAACGTTTTGAGGTTGGTCTACACCCCTCACCACATGAAACCTTCACCCTCGCTGGATACGTACTCGGCATTAACAGCTATTTATTTAGGGGCAAGCCTCGTAGAATTGTCGAATTTCCATCGTTTTTTATTATATTTGAAATAGGAACATTTTTATTCAGATCGCGTTGGACCTCTGGTTTTGAAATATTAACTTGAAATTTAAAGGACAGAAAAATATATTTCAAAATAATCAAAAATCTGTGTCCTTTATGACATTCTAAAAACATTGAATTTTGTAACTTGGAGTCAAATCTGAGCAAAAGACAAAGACTTTATCTTTCAAATAATAAACAATAACTGAGAGAGTCTTATCTGTGAGACAAGGTTTTGTACTAAAATCAACCTTATTTATAGCCATTAATCATAATTAATCGACATACCTACAAAAGATTTAAATTCCATCATCCAGGAATCACAATACGATTTTAAATTGGTTTTACAATTTAAAAGGTCATCATTATTCACTTGGTTTTCGTCGGAAAATTTAAACTGAATGACATTCTATTGTCTATTGAATTCAATTGTTTTTCTTTATGTTTGGATTTATTATGTATGGTATTTGATTAAAACACGCACAAAATGACGTCAGAACAATACAATGTTTTTTTTATAGTTTAAAGTTAAAACGCATATAAGAATTTGTACGTTTTTGTTATGATAGTGGTGAAAAATTATTTTTTTTTAACAGTCAACTAAAATAATATTAATTATAATTCTAGAATGTGAAAGAGCATTTATACCAATAACTATACCTACGGAATAAATCACTAATGTACAATAAATATACTTCCAATAATAATGAAATATCGAAATAACGAAAGAAAACAATTATAATCGAAAAATCAAATTATAACAGTTAAGTCAAAAATTAGATGTGCAAAAGCTCAAATTTTGCAATCAATATCAAAAGTTGTGTATGAATTTATAAATCTATACTTAGATAGACCTTATTTCTTTACCAATAGTATTGCATTAAATAATTTATAGAAAAAATGAAAAACCACGAACCTCCGAGTCTAATTCAAAATAAAATACTATTTACCTATTTGTCATTAGAATGGTCACGTACTCGCTCATGATTAAGTTAAAAAGTTTCAAAATCTTAATTTTTTTTTTTTAAGAATTTAATAACGTAAATAGCGGTTGTGCCCGTGTAGAATACGAACCAAAACTGACACAATACTATTGTGATCGGTATAACATTTATGACTGGTTGAAATTTGTACTATTAAAATAAATTGAAAATAATTATTATTGCTTGTTCGCTGCGGTGACGATTGCTTTAATTGATAGTTGTTTCGAGACGGATTTTTCTCGGTCAATTGGACCGAATTCCAAAACACCGATACCCGATATCGACGGCTGTTAGGTTAGTACTTATATATATTATTATTATTATTATTATTATTATTATTATTATTATTATTTATCAATAAAAATACATGTCCTACGCCGGTGATACGACACTGAATCTTTCCGGATAAACTCATTTAAAACAATCTACAGGAATACAGGAATAATTTATTATTATCCATCAGTTACCAATACCAATAACAATAATTACGTACAACCGTATTCTCATTTCCTGCGGATAACAAAATAAATCAATAAATGTCATTCGAGCTTATCGTATCACGGACATAAGATATAGGACACGTACGGTATTCACTGGGAAAGAAGAAAGGTAAAACCTATACAATTTATTTTCAATTCATATATTATTATTATGATGGTGACCTGAACCCTCGTAACGACTGTTTCTCCTGATCATTGCATGAGACAGTCTCAAATGATGTTAAACAATAATATTATGAGCATAATTTATTGTGCATAAATTAAAAATTAAAAATCAGTTCAGTGTGGAATTCTATGTTTTAATTTTTTTTTTATCAAGTTGACTCGAATTTTTTTTTCACATTATATTATACCGTTACTTGAAATAAAATAAAAATCTGAGTTCAATCTGGCCTGTGGAAAATCTTTTTTTATTCAGATAAAATACAGTTTTCCAAATTCGGGTCCACATCCCACAATTCTACTAGACCTAAGAGTTCTTTCTGTCCAGTAATTGTTGTTGCTAAAATACACCCATCAACCCCCTTATTTAATTAAGTATCAGGCGCTAGATAAGTGGAAAATTATTATAGTCAAGGTGGCAGCTAAAATTTAAAATAGAATTTTCATAATTTTTAGAATTGAAGAAAATTTAAAAATCAGAAACGGGTCTCTTAAGTTAACTAAAAACCAGTACCATAATATATTTATTATAATTTACACAATCATAAACATAGTTTCCTAATTTTTCACGTTATAATTTGTTATACAATATCGATGACCCTAAAAATCAACTGCCACTTATTTTCTGACGGATAAAATATCAATACTGGATTTTAATGTTATTTGTATGTACATTCAAATAAATTCCAAAAATCTAAAAGGGACATTTTTGGTTTTTTTATAAAAATATATATTTTGCCATTTGCTTATATTGTTTTTTCATCTACGATAAATTAAATAGTTTTCAAACGATCCCTACTCAATATTATAAATAACTAGTTTATATTAAAATGTACTATCATGAATTTTGTTTTGTAATTAACACTGTCAACTTTCAAGCTCCTATAATATATAGGTAAGCGTATGGTATTCTCAGTAAAAGAAGAAAGAGAAACATCTTAACAATTTATTTTCAATTCATAATAAATTAAAGTGACCTGAACTTTTATACCGTCTGTTTCTCTTAATCATTGCATAACGCAGAGACAGTCCTAGAACGGTGTTGTATGATAATATTATTAGTGTAATGCACAAAATATGAAATGATTGAAAAAAAAAATGTGCGACAAGATGCGTAGTTCTGTGTTTCAATATTTTAATTAAGTTAACTCAATTAAAAATTAGAAAAAAAAATGTTTTATTTTTCCGTAATTTCTACGATTGTTGGTACTACATTTTAACTAATATCTGAAGGGCGTTTAAATCATAAAGTGTCAATCTACCGGGATTTGATATTATTTATGTACCTACAATATACCCAAAAAATAGTAAAATATGTGACTTTTATGGCATTTTTAAATTCGTACCGATTTCTGAAACACCCTACATAAATATGTGTTATTTACTCATCTAAGATAAATTGAACAGTTTTCGAACGATTCCTACTCAAAATTATTATGAATAACTGATTTTTATAATAGGAATTCTATATGTATCTCGAGGAAGTAATATGTTTTGTAATATTATTGTCACTTTCGAGCACCGATTTGCAACAGTTATATTACAAATTACAATATTAGATCACGACTCCGTATATGATTACATCATAAAATCTGATATTGGACTAGGAATGTTTGAAACAGTTTCGTACAACTACGCGAATACCTGATTTAATTGCACTCGGAATAATTTTATCAGGAACCATTCATTTCAGAATAAACCGTCAACTTAATCGCGGGAAATTAATACAGTGCTTTCGTAATATATTAATCGTTATAAGACCTTTGTTTATTTAACGAAATACATTTCTGTTTGATTAACGAGCGGCTCTGCTATAATAACTATATCAGAGATTCACAACCTGGCTTGGCAATTTTAAACATTTCCGTGACAAACTCGATAAAAAATAAATATTACACTTTTAGTATTTTTTTTTTTTTGTCATATAATATGTATAATATTATTTTATAATATTTTTGTTACTATGACAGAATGGGTGTGATACTGCGAATCGGTTTTATTTCGGGAGTGAGTCTCTACTATTCCGGCTATGATTATTTAAAGTCATACACGGAACACTATATATGCATTCATAATAGCAGCGAATTATTCCACAACAATCCAGATTTTTCATAAAAAGTATTCAAAACAACGCATCAAGTACCTAGCTATATCACTCACAGCGGATTTCAATTTTATTAAAACAAAAACTGTTGCAAAAAATAGTATTATGTATCATCAAATAGTAACAAATATTATTTGTTAAGATTGATAATTAAAGGGACTTAAAAAAAAAAACTTTAACCTTACCAAAAAAAAAAAAACCGACGCCCAAAAAGGGCGAAAAAGAATGAAAAAAGGGATGAAGAAAGTCATTCCCTTAGGAATGACCCAAAACTAAACCTATATTTTGATGGAGAGATGTTTATTTTTTTCAGTTCCTAATCTCAATAGAAATTGTATGTATTTATGATGATTAGTAAAAATATGTAATGGCTAATAATTATAAAAGTACCTACCTATATCAATAATTAAAACATTTTTTTTTTAAATTTAATATTATGCCCTACAGACTAGTCATAAAATAAAATAATATAAATTCCACTTTCAACGTAATTTTAAACTTTATTGCACAAATTTCTCTATGCTATGATCGTTGGACATTTAGATCATTATTCTGATGCTGCAGATAATATTTTTCATAGAACGTAAAGTATTTGATATTTGAATTTTAAATACATAACTTCTGAGAACCCCTTACTATGTTTTATTATTGTCAATGGTTGAAAATTTTAAATATTGCTCCATTTTTTTTTTTTTTTTTGAAGCATTGCAGGAAGTGCACTACATTATTTTGAAATTATGAGAGTACGAGTTTATATTTTTCGATTGTAAGTTTATCAAGAGCGAAGTGACAGTGAAATTTTACATTGCATACAGCGAAAATTTAGCTACCTACTTACATTGATTCGTTGAACTTTGATACTTTTTACAAGCACTTAAGTTATTTGACTAATAAAATGTTATTACTATTTAATCCCCCTCAAAAAAATTCATTCTAAATTTAAACAATGTTTACAATCTTAAACAAAATATAGAAATGACATTACTGCCATAATAATATGAGCAACTAAAAATGTGGAAGAGAAAATTATAATGTTTTACGGACATTGTTCGATTGCACAGTTGCGCTCAAAGTTTTCTTTTGTAACCAGCCCTAACTTGGTCAATAAACAATATTATTATTCTGTGTACACAAAGTAACACAAAAGTAGCGATTATTGAAGTGAGTATATAGTTATTATGTAGCCTCATCAGATCATAAGAAGTAACTTCTGATTGTTATTAATAAGACTCTGTAGACTCTATTGCACTCGCGGGTTTTTTTTATAGCACTGCGATTTTTTGTCTAGAAAGTTATAAATTGTGCCTCTAGAAATGTAAAAGTTTACAATCAAAAAAGCAGGGGGTTTTTATTTTATATGCGATTGCCAATTTGTATGTATTTTTTTTTTCTAGTTAAATACTAAAATGCAATTTATATAACTTAAGCACGTCGAAGTGTGTAACGTGGTGATCTGATTATCAGAAATAAATGAGCAAGGTAAAATTGTTTTACTCGCGTGTAAATTACTCATAAAAACAAATTTCTCGAACTTTTTCTGCAAACTGTACAATGGTTCAATGGTGTAAAAATTAAAACCTTAAATTCATGTTAAGTAACCGTTTGATTTCGTACACCATTTTCAAGTATTTTTTAGTGCATTAGTGCAAACAATTTTCGCGTGAACAAGAATCGTGCACTATGTATAAACAATACGTAATAATAATTATTAGGTTTGGATAAGTTATATTATAGTAGGTAGTTAATATCGATAAAATATGAACACTAAAATGTAAAACAAGTAAAGAAAATATTAATCATGGAAAAAAATTATTTTAATTAATACTTATAAACTATCAGTTACATTATTATACATTAGTGCTTATATTACTCGTTATTTTTTGTCAAATAATTATTTGGTATTGACGCAACGTGATGGAAAACTGTATAGACAAAAATAATACCTAGGAAGTCGTCGCGGCCATAACAAAAACATTGAACCATCAAAACTTTTTGACGAATTGGCTTTTTCTTAGCCTTCACATTGTTTACAAAAATAAAATAGTTAAGACAAAGAATATAGGCTTAGCCTCCCAATAGTAGTCTTTAGCCCATACCCCTTCAGCATTGGCGTTTTAAATAATTCCTTGTAAAGAAGAACTTTGTCATGTGTGCAACGTGTATAATGGTAATTAATATTTATATATCTATAGAAGACAAAGTGCATTTCTATGTCCGGGATAATCTCGGAAACTACAGAACGGATTCGAACGGATTCAAACGGATTTTATTTCAAATTGAAGAGCCCACTACGGGACAGCGTTTTGTCGACCCAATTCCTGTCCACAGAATATTCGTGTATACAAAACAAAGTGACATCTTTTTTTTTACTCATTTAATATTGTATTGATTACATTTGATTTCAATGACAATTTGTTATTGGCTCCTAAGGCCATCGACTTTGATTTCACAGGACCAGCTGACACTGCTTAACTCTAGTCACGCCCATAAAGGTAGTGTGGAGCGAACTACAATGACTCCATCCCTCCAATAGACCTTGCCGTCGATATCGTGAAAAAAACCAGACACCCTGAACCCGCAGTGCCCAAGTACGCTACCTCGGCTTCCCGATAAGAGTGTTACGTGGTTAAATACTAAATATTAAATTGTTGTCTATCACTGCTGGCGCACGGTGTGATGTGATTGTGTGTCCGTGATGATAGATTTGTACCGAACGGGGGAATGTTAGAGGATTCGGACGTCAGACAAGCTAGTTACCGAGTACAGTTAAAATAGTGTATTTAAAATAAAACTGTAAATTATTTTACTTTGCCGATGACCTGGCAACAAACAGTGCACGGAGCAAGTGATCAAACGAGACTAGTTCGGCAGACGTATGTCTAGCAGACCGAACGATTATTATAACAAATTTTGTTCACCAGTCACAATAATATTGCACCCATACATGGCTTATCTCCGTGATATTGCAGAACGAATGAAAGATGACACGCCCGTCTGTGATGCATGTACAGTGCATACTATACGTAATATTAAAATGATTATAGAAATGTGAAAACTGCCACGGTGTGGAGGATTTGTCGTAAATATTATATCGAAAAAACTCCCAGTAACGTACCTGGGCCAAGTGTAGACACCTTCGGACACCTGGAACCCATAGCGCTCAGATCCCAAATACTCTTCCTGGTCCTCTCGTTAACAAACCCCACCACCCCTTTCTAGAGATGAATCTTAGTAATAAGAGAGTGGTCAACCGGCTGAACGTTTTCTATAGGTTTGCAGTTTATCACTAATCATGGGCGCCATTTTTCGTCCAAACAACAGGTAATATTCTAGTTTATTCAAAATCGAGTGTAGGCGGATCACGCATAGTATATTGCATATAACACAGTAAATTCGTTAAAACATTATTCATTTATTTCTAAAACTAATAACGATACTCATCAATGCTCTCCATACCATTTTCTAATACACTCGTCGTCAATGTTATCGAAAAAGACCCTCCGAGGTGGCACACTCGACACACTACGTACCTGGGCCACATGTAGACGCCGGACACCTCGAACCCATAGTGCCAAGATCCCGAGTACGCTCCCTGGCCCTTGGGACCGGTGCACACGCCGTGCCCGTGCGCCTTGCCGTCCTCCCAGCCGCCGCAGTACGTGCCGCCGTCGTCGAAGTCGAACCGGCCGCCGTTTATCAGTATCTTGTTGGTGGTGGCCGTGCCGGTGGCCGCCGTCGACGCCGGCGAGTTGTTGGACAACTGCTGCTGGTGGTGCTGCTGCAACAGCATCTGTTGCTGCTGCTGCTGCTGCTGCTGCTGCTGCTGTTGCTGCTGTTGCTGCTGCTGTTGCTGTTGCTGCTGCTGTTGCTGTTGCTGCTGCGCCCCATACCCGTTGGTCGGCGCCGGCGCGGGCGCCGCCGTCACGCCACCCGCTTGCATGGCCGCCGACGCGTGCTAAGCACTACTCGCCGGCCGACTGCTACAAGTGAAAACGCTGCTGGTGGCGCGCCTCATCGTCGCCGCCGTCGCCGTCGCACCGCCGCCACCTCCGACGCCGCCGCCGCAGCCGACGTCGTATGCGACGCCGGACAACCGAATTCACGCCTGGGACACCCGGTAATGCCCTCGAATTATTTTTTTTTTTTAAATATTTTATGAGTTTTTTGAATTTCTGCGATTCCTTCCCTCGGACCGCCCCTGCTCGGACTCTGCAGTGCACCTGAAACATGGTCAGTGGTATCATGATTACGCTGTACATTGTTATATTGTGGTTACAGGATAAAAATGTTCTAAACGGGCCACCAGCCTTATATTTCCAAGGACAATTCATTAAAATATTATACATTTAGGTTTATTACTTCATAGTGATTCATAAATCCCCCAGCACAACCTTTGCTTACCGGGAATGCTGCAATATTGCACTTATAGTTGTAAATTTGTCGTCAAGTCTTGTGATTTTACTTATTATTATTAAAAAATATTATATTACTCTAACTGTTAAAACTCGTGAGTCGACACGCCGGCGAGTACCTCATAGAACAGTGTCGATGGATTTGCAGTATAATACAGAAGGCTATATTATAATTATATTATGAATCTGGAAATATTTTAGAAATTTTCAATGTATATAGTAAATATTATTTATTAAGAAAAAAAATAGGAAAAAACAAGAAGTGGCGAAAAGTTTTAAACGTTATTAATAATATTTTTTTAAATACAACAAAATATAACTGAATTCGTTATTTTCGTTTAAATATTCAATTTCGTCAACATTATAACTTCAAACGCTCATAAAAAAATCGTTCCTATTTATTTTCAATATTTTCAATGCATTTCTATAAAATAAAGTTGAAGATGAATCTTTTTTTTTAAATATTCAAGTGTCAAATATTCATTTTTATCAAATGTCTAAAAATTATTAAATCTTGTACCTACATAAAATGCTGATATCAAAATCAAATTATAACTATTAGTTTCATATCGAACGTTAATGATCCAGCTCAAATAAAACAATTAAATTGATTTTCAACGCCACGACTGTTGTAAGTACTAAGAGCTGCAAATATTTGACGTTGAATTTATTTTTGTATTTTACTTTTTCAGCATGACTAAAAAGGAATAAAATTGATTCCGATTTACCCTCATATTGTGTATTATTCAATTATCCATCAAATAGATTTAAAATTTTACATTAGAATTAAAATTTAAAAATAATACACTATGTATTATACTTTTATTTATATCCATTCATGTACGTTGTACATTTAAGAACAAGTCTTGGCCTCAAATCGAGGGGTTACTGTTTGGTTATGTGTCTCGAGTGGATGTGCCTAAGTGTTGCGTTGAGGTGTTAAAATTAAAAGCAAGGATAAACACCAGCACTTTAAAAAGAGTCCTATTTTTTATCATATTTGCTGTAGGTACTTTAAAATAGTGGTTAATATTGTAATCATTTGCATTTGGTGAACACAAAATTCAGTCTGAAAAATAAATTTTAAATTTTTGATACGTCTCGATAGTTATAGGGTTCTTGAAAATTAAACTGGGATATATAGCTAATCACTAAATATTAAAATAATACTAAAATATTTAAAATTGTCAAACGTATGATAATTATGTTATTTATAACTGACAATGTGATTAAAGTATAAATCTATGTGAACAAATAAATAATTTTTATTGACTTAAACTACGACCCATAAAACATTTTAACATTTCGTTACTCTCCTAAAAAAAAAAAGAAAGTAATTTTACTATTCATCGATCCCTCGAAAAATACTTTCATTTGATTAGAACATGCTTTAGTTTTGTTAAAGTATGCACGTGTTTACCTACCTACCTAATATTCGTCGGACTCTAACAACTTCTTGGGGCTTTTTGAGAGGTTTTATTGTTCAATAATTCATAAGTTATAGAAAACAAAATACTACAATTTCAAATATCGAACATCAAACGCATAGGTAATCAAATAATCTTTCACTTTAGTTTTCCTATACAATTTGATTTAACCTGTAATAATGATTTCGACAATGTTGTTACAATAAACTTATTTAGGGCATTACATAACAATAACAATTTTGACAAAAAGTTTTTTGATTTGTATATTGTAAATCTCAAAAAATAATATAATTTATCAGTTTTATTCTGAATGTATTTTCTGGTTAATAATAGCACCAAAATGCAATGCCAATAGACAGTTTTAAATTGTATTTTCATGTAATAATAAAAATTTTTTTATATATTTTTTTATTATTATTATAATTATTATATACTCAAATCTGGGTATTTATTTTTGCGAGTGACTATAGTTTATTTTATGTATACGATTTAGACTTAAATCCTTCATAACGTATTATATTATATTTCATATAAATCAATAAACAGAACTGTTGGATACAACTAAAACTATAATCCAATGTTTTCAAAAGAAGGCCTAAAATAAACAGAGCACGACCAACAATATGTATCGTTGGGTGCAGTGAATAATGGACAGGTTGACGATGCACTTCACGTGTGGTATGAAAAGCTAGTCGAATAAACAGATTAATAGTTATAATATAATACATTAAATAAACAGATTATTCCATTAAAGCTAACGAGAAAACGAGATGCGACACTAACAAGGAACATGGCCTATAAACGGTATATCAAAAACGTCATAATACAAAAGGGTAGAAAATAGACAGTGCTTATAGTATCACACATGTGGAAGGGGCGTACACGGAAGGACAGTGTAATCAAAAATTTCCCTGAAAATTGTAAACACTTTTGGCCCACAAACTGTCAACACTTATAGAGATACAGCGTAATAAGAAAAATAATTAATTAATTAAGAAAAAATACCTAGTGGGCAGGGAATTTAGGAAATTTTTCCTCGCGACGTTTTACCCCCCACGTAAGCTCTAATTCGATGAATAATTGCAACATTTTTTTTATTTTCTAAGGCACTGAACTTATTTTTCTGTGACTAGTTTTCTGTTTGTACAACTAATTCTAGTTTGACATTCAAATATTTTTTTACTGCAAAAGGTCCACGTAAAATTTTAAAGTAATAATGCTCATTATTAATCATTATTAATCATTATTATACTTACAGCACTAACTTGATGAATAGTTTCATACATTTTACAATTCTACAAAACTTGCGGAATGACTACTGCCATATTGTAATGTTTACATGTATTGGTCAATTATTTCGGGGGTAGTAGATGGGTGTGACGTCCTTCAGCACCATATTCATAGACACAATAGATGTTTTTTTTTGTCCCTCCACCCACCATAATATGAAAAAAATTACTGTTTCAGCACTTACCCAGAATAAATGAGTCAGCATCCTATATAGTTATAGTGTCTGCCACCCGACGAGTAAAGCGCAGTAAATACAAAAATACACAACAAACACGCATTATAATAAATATAGCATAAACAGTGAGTATTACTATTATTTTAATATTTTAATTGTTTTATAGCATTTTAAGTATAAGTGTAATTATTATTTTTACATCAGCAGTATTGTTTAGTACCTTTGGTCGTACACTTACTCGTGATTTTTCCATTTTGAGTATTATTATTTCATTGTGCAAATCGCCAAACTAATTGTTTATTTTCGTTATTACATTCGTGTGCGCCGACCATAGCCTTTTTTTTTTACAATCACTGTAATATTCGTGTGCGTTAATCGCCACGGTATTTTATATTTTTTTAAGCCATTGTTGTGATATTTGCATTAATATTATATCAGCCCTTAAGCCATTATTGTGATTTCAATTTTGATTATTTTAATTGTATTGCTCTTATAATAGCCGCCATTGTGCACTGGCTACTGGTAGCGGCTGGCCAGTCTTCTCACGGACTTATTGCAGGTGACTCAGGTGAGTATATTGTAGTTACACCATTCTTATTATAACAAAATGTCTTATATTATCTGTGCAAATGTTTAACTACCTACCTACAAATTTTAATCAAAGTTCCCAATCAAAACCATTACATGTACCTATTATTATTATCATTATTATTATTAATTGCTATAATTTATTAGTATGGTCGTGCGTTGAGCCAGAAAGGCTATTGATTATTATACAATTGTATATTTACTGGCGTGATTAATAACATTAAATTCCAATGTGAACAATCAAAATATTTATTCTTTGCATTTTTTTCAGTTTGTAAGCACACCCAACGTACAACGTACAAATACTAATATGTTTACGCATACCTATTATATACCGTGAGAATATAATACAAGCATATACATAATCAAAAGTGGGCAGTAATACAATGTAGTTAAAAATTTAATATTTTCAAGCTTTTCATCTTAATTAGTTGGTAAATTCCTAATTAACTTAAAAACTTGACTAATATTAGAGTATTTATAGCTTTTTCAAGATGATTTTAAAATTAATTATTTAAGTTAAAATCGTGTTCAAGAGGTATCTGTAGTTAAACGTAATTAACTAATTAACTTTTTATTTAACTACGCTCCAATGCTATGTACAATGATATTAAATTAAAATAAATATTCCTCAGTTTAATAATTAGACTAACTCACAGACGTGTGATTCCTGGATCTACTACAGTGAATTTTTAACAAAATGTTTAGTCATTATTTAAAAAGTTGAAAGTTGTGAAATCACTACGTGTTACATAGGTGTTTATTAAAAATAATAACCAACTTCCTTTCAACATAGTCGAGTTTACTCCATGTTTGCTTTAAACTTTTAGTGATAAATATATACAGTCTGCTCTATATACTTACATATTATTATTTAATATAAATTAGGTATAATTACTCAAGTAACTCAATTTTTTCACTTCTGTCCACCTTTGCACCCAATGTATCTCAATGTTATTGGCCACTAAATAACGAATGGTTATATTTTAATAAGACAAAGCTTCATTCTTCTGTAATTTTGTTTTGTTTTTTTTAACTTAACAGGATTGGACATCTTGATATTCATTTTCATTTTTCCAGAATATATTATTTCATAATCGAAGACCTATAGCAGCTACCGTATTGATTCTAATAAATATATTTTGAAATACCCTTGTAAGTACCTTCTGTTCTGAATTATTTGAATAAGTAATTTTTAAGTTCCACAATACCAATACTTAGGTTTACTTAATTTTTCATTTGAATCGTTTTCGAAAGTATGTATGCACCTACACATATTCATTAAGAGTTAATTGCATTTTTTTTCGGTGTAGGTACCTACATTAATCGTCATTCATAATAATGAATACACCCACTTACAACACGTATCCACTTAGTCGTTTGCAAATTATTTTCGGTCGAAAACTAATACCTAAGGGCTCCTCGATTTTTGTTTTTGCTTTCGTTAGACGTATCACGGCCAAATCATTAATAATTCAAAATTCCATAAAATATGCAGTGGTTGTTTTGTAACGTTCATCTATTTTGCGAATTGTTTTTTTATCCTTTTATGTTTACTTTAAACTACCTATGTCCTTACCTATAATTTTCTAACAAAACTCGAACCAAAAAATCAAATCACGGCTCCGTTATTTACTGCGATGGCGGCGATGACGAGGCGTTGTGCACTGGCCGACGTATAACGATTGTATCGACCCGTTATTAGAATAAATAA
The DNA here is from genome assembly GCF_001856785.1 of Myzus persicae. NCBI lineage: Eukaryota > Metazoa > Arthropoda > Insecta > Hemiptera > Aphididae > Myzus > Myzus persicae. The sequence goes on from NW_019104389.1 coordinate 377,437, forward strand.
ATATTTTAGACAGTAAATTTAGTTTTTCGTCGTGGGCGCAATTTGTTATTTAAATTACACCATTTCGAGTCTGTGCAGGTGCAAACGAAAATGTTTTATGTGCCTAAACAGTGTGAGTAGGTATACATAATAATATTAAATAATTTTTTTTAATTAATAATGGTTTTATTTAACCATGATATTGCTGCACATGAATTGTACCACGACCAGTATAAGTAGTGCTAATTCAAATATGGATACATACCAAAGTAATATAATTATTAATGTGGTAAAAAATTAATTATTATCATATTATACTTTGTGCCCTAAAATTGATTTCATTTTTGTTTTTAAAATAACTACACGTGAAACCATTTCTTTTAATTGGATTCTAGACTTACATTTGGTATTAAATGTACTGTTTCAAAATATATGTTTCAAGTACATCGTCAATCAACGATTATCCGGAATTCCCAATCACTGAATCACATGAGATAGGGTATCTTCGCAAATATATATTATGTACTTAAGAGTAAATTGGATGAACCTCTACAGTGACATCTTACCTATTATGTATATAAGTTAAAAAAATGCTCATAGTTTTTTGACATCGAAGACAATGTTAATTTATTACCATATTATTATAGTCTGCATATAAATTTATAAATAAATAAATTGTTTCATTATTAGTTTGTCGGCAGAAAAAACCTTTCTTAGCTTATAACTTTTATTATAATATCAATTCAATTTCTTTTATATAAATTATTTATATTCAAGTACATGAATTCTAATTTTCTCTTAGAATCCAACAAAGTTTCAGGTTATTGAAATGATTTATTATTACTAAATGACTTACTAAACATTCGACTTGTCAATTCATAATGGTATTTTTTTTTTTTAGTGTTATTTGTGTATGACATAATAAATAATTGCGTGCAAGTGCTGATTTGAGCATTTGACTAAAATAAAAAAACTTTTCTGCTGGCTTTGAAAATGTGAAAGCTATTTGATTAGCTTAAGTAAGCTGCAGGTAGTACCAATTGTATAATAATAATAATAATAATAAATTGTACGTCGTCGTTATAAAGTTATTAAAACGACTCAAACGTTAAAGAAATAAAATCAAGTTTGTAAAAAGTTTTAGCAAACTTATACGGTATGCATAATGTCGAATTAAAATTGTGAAGGCCCGGTCACAGAATAATAAACATGTTTGTAACTCGTTTAACTTTTTCTACTCTATGCAAAAGCGGTGTTGTATATAGCAACAAATCAAAAATCAATTCCAATTGAAATTCAGTTATAGTCGCACTGGCTAAAATATGATCGAAATTGTCAAGATTCGTCTGTTAATATTTTCACGGGCTTAAGGAAAGGGCCGCAGACCAAAATCAAAAACAGAATACCAAATAGACTGGATGTCTTGAAAAGCATGCACGACAAAAATGTGTGCTGGAAAAAACAAATAACTACGAAATGTCACTGTGAATGTAAAACCGATGCATCCTTCGCTTGAAATCGAAAAATATTTATGATAAATGACCATAAGGGTGTTGTACTGTATCTTACATAATATAGTTAGTCGACTTCGAGAAAATACGACACGCACAGTATAGTGTCACGATGTGGGAAATATATAAAATAAAAGATAGACCATATACTATTACTATTATTATGTGTAGACAATAACGCTTCATCCGCGACGAAATGACACAATATTATACAATCGCTCGAGTTTCGTTCAGACACTCGTTACTATGGAGGTAAGAGTAAAATAAATCCTAACATAATAGTGCGTATGTTTATTTGACGACTTTTTTAACATTTTAGATTCTGATTTTACAATAATGTGTGTGTACACGAGAAGTAGGTAGTAAAAATAATGAATCAAATCCCTGGAAAACCTTTGGTGAACATTTTAAGGAAAAACAGGATTTTTTAAGCAGAACCAGTTTTTGATACAATCGATTTTGTTTTTTTTTGGCGTACCTCAAAAACGAACAACTGTAGATGCTTGAAAAATTCACCAAATTTTTGTATGAGCATTTTTTGTACATGACTTAAATTTAAATTTTCAAATTATTCTGTTTTTTTTTTTGAACATTTTTTAGGCATAAGACATTTTTGATTTTTTTTTTTTTTTTGTTCTTTTACTATTCTTATCGATACACATTTTAGGTAAAAAAAAGCTTTAAAATTGAATACAATGCTTCTTATCATAAGTTGTTTTAGTTTAAATTCATAAATATTAATGATACATAGGCACAATTTTTTTTAAATATTTAAAGTTCAAATTTTGACAAAATTATGAAAAATTTCAAATTATTTTGTAGTTAAAAATGTTTATAAAATGTTCAAAATTATAGCTACGGATTGAAAATATAAAACAAGGTTTTTCATGTAACCAAAAGATGTAATGGTTGTTTTAAATTCAAATTTGATTAAAATATACATCTAAGCAGAGAATATCGATTTTAGGTATGTTTTTGCAATGTACAAATATTTTCAGTGGGTGCTTAAAACTTTTAAAGTAATTAATTCAACTTACTGTTTTATTTATAGTAAAATAAAATACTTAAATGACAATAATATCATAAAATAATACTGTGTAATCAAATTACGCCGTCTTCAGAATCGTTTTTCGTATAGATACAATGATTTCATCTCATTGAATTCGAATCCAACACCGTGTATAGAAGATAAAGTGACACCGATTCAGTATCTTCCATGGTACGATATCGACGCAAAAAATCACGACAGTTTGGTATAGTTCGGAATTTATCACCAGAGCACGAAAACCGATTTTCATACTAGTCGTAATGGAAATTTACATTTTAAATATTTAAATGTTATTTTAACAACTAATTGTTGTTCTCAAACGTCAATAATGTGCATGCAAACATAATATATTTTAAGTTGTATTGTATAGCAGATTAATAAAAAAATAAACCAATGTTTTGGAACCATGTACCGACTATTACATAAAAATCGTAATAATATTACATGGTATATTGTAGCCTCCATATCGAACAAATTTATTTATTTAAATAAAATGTATATTTATTGTATGATATTTTTATGTTTCAAAGTCAATTTAAAAAATAACAATAGGACACATTGCGACGTTACGAAAAAACCTATCATTAATTTTAATTTCTGATTAATTTATTAATTTATTGATTACACACTTGATTCTTGGGTTCTATGGTATACGTATATTGATTACCACGGGGTTGAGGGCACCTAGTAACATTTTATACAACTTTGATGACCGACATATGCGTGTGACACTTCCATGACAAAAATCATCATTGCGGTGGTTTCTTTTTTTTTTCTAATATTCGGTCGTAGAGTCGTAAAATAATAATATCTAAAGTTGATATCAAAACGTAATATGATTTTTATTATTTAATCAGTGAAGATACACTCGTATTATATTATATTATAGTGCAAGTATATTAAATTTTACGCGATTGAATATTGTCATACAGGCACATGTATATAATGTGTACCCCCTCCCTTCTACTCGGAAAAGCGTGCGCTATAGCAAATAATTCCGATCTTTGATGTAACATATATATATATATATCTTTAAACTCACTCGTATACACAAACATAATATACAGAATTTATTGACATTATATATAATATATAGTCCGTAACAATAAACGTTATATCATGCACGAGCGTTCTGTATTTTAACACATTTTTAGTGTTTCCGATATTTTTTGATCAGATTTATTTTCTGATTATTTTTAATAATCTATATAAACTTCCTGCAAGTTCCGAGAAATATTTTGTTTTTATACGGAATTCTCCGGCGGGGCCCATTAACCATTATTGACGAAGAATAAATAAATAACAAAATATATATATATACACTGATTAAGTTTTATTTTGATTGTTTATACTACTATTACCGTTAAAACATCTTTATTTATTTTAGAAAATTCTATAACACTAAACTTTGCATCGTGTATAATAGCCAGTTTATAGGTCAGAACAAATTTTGTCCCCAAGAAGTATACATATAATAAATAAATAATATAGTAAATTATGGGCTCAGAACCAACACTTTCCAAAAATGTTTTTTTTTTTTTTTTAATCCACTTTTTAATATCTATAAATTATAATCAAAGCAACCATTTATGTTCAAGATTTAAATAGTTATAGAGAACTTAAAAATTCCTAATGAACACAGATTACGCACCAATTTAATATTTAAAATAGTGAGAAAATAAACCTAAACTTTCAGTTATTAACCATACAACGTTTTAAAATAAATAGGTTCTATCTGCATTCAAATCAACAAGTAAATTATTTAATATTCATCGTATCGACCATACAATAATCATAAGATAGGAAGTACAATATTATTGATACTATTCGTTATTGTAAATGTATCTAGAAAATGAATATTTCTTCATAACAGTATTGAATATAATACCATCATACTTTCATTTTGGTTGTAACATCAAGGCAAGATATCTTTATTCCTGTAACCGAATTTTAGTTTCCAGAGACACATACACCATTAAATGTAGAAGAAGACAGTTCTACGTGAAAACAAATATTATCAACAGAAAGGACAAGTGTGTAAAACGACTCTGTTAATTCTTTAAATTTGACCATCATTGAAAGCAATTCATTAGGGAAAAAAGCTATTACAGTTTCAAGTAAAAATTATTGCTCTCCGTTACAATTCGATATTTTGAGATAACCAACTTTTGTTTCAAATCCCACTTAATATCGTACCTACACGCTGTAATAGCGACTGAGTATCGTATCATTATACAGTATGATCGATTAGAATAAGAAAATAAAGGAATATTTTTTTCTGTATAGGGTCATAACAACACAAAGGGGAGGGAAAATTCGCAATATCATTTTTCGTTTAACCCGAATTTTGTTTTCCGAGAAACAATCATTTGATTTAAAACATCATTCTAAGTGAAAACAAATATTATCAACTGAAACGATCCGTGTGTGAAGAACGATTCTGTTAATCTTTAGATTTGACCATCATTGGAAGCCGTTCATTAAGAAAAAAATTGTATAGGTATTACAGTTTCAAGTAGAAAGTATTGCTCTCCTCTAGGTACGATTCTGTATTTTGAAACAGCACCTTTTGATTCTGAGCCCACGAAGTATTAAAATAATATTAAGCGGATTTTAACAACAACAAAAAAAACCTGTAAGCAATACTTTTGAAAAGTATTAATATAATAATATATAAATACATTTTTATAGGAGTGTTCCTGTATTCAAATTACAAATAATCTTTTATTAAAGCATTTAAAAAGTACACTTAGAAATACTGTAACCAGGTATATGCCTGCAGAAATGTTTTTTAATAAAAAGGAAGAAAGTGGCGATCGCTGTTTTTACACTGATATAAAAAGACATTTTCGGTTAACATTTATAATATTATACTTGAGGGAAAAAGTCGAAACGATTCATACACAGTTTCTTTGTGGATAATCCATTGTACTTCAATAATTTCATTTTTCGAATTTCTAAGTATACTTCAAGGAAATCGTGAAAAAGCTAAACTACAGCGAACAAAGTCTTCGGCGAGATACTGTTAATAAAACATTGTTTGACAATGCTTGAATAAACACTCAGCTCGTAATCAAAATGATCTATTATTAGTTTTCAATTGACATATTATATTAAATAGAAAGTCAAAATAAAATTATTCCTACTCTGATGGTTGAGCGAAGAATTCGAGGAAGATGATAATGTCGTTTACCTATACGCACGCATAATAATAATTTATAATATTATCATCGCATGTTAGTCTTATCTCGTTAAACTATGTAAAATGCCCTACAGTCACCACCCAAAGCACCGTTAAATGAGTTAAGTACGCCACTGACTTTATGATACTTTAATATATTATTATCAAAGGTAAATTCGTATACCTAACAATATCAGTGACACACACACAGGGGGAGGGGACGTCACGTCTTCTTTGATGAAAATCATTTTAACCTGCAAGTTATTTACGCCTTTTATCTTTATACCAAATATTTTAAGCACAACCAGCCCCCTCCCCCTCCTCTTCAAAATAATATAATATAAGGCATATTTATATACTGGGCGTTTTTTTCCCGGGGGATTCAAATTACAAGATATATTTAATGGATTCAATACACGGACGTTCAAAGAAAAATGAAAAATAGCACCTTTTGTCCTAGGGTGGTCTTTAATTAATATCAAGCTGACAATTTTTTGCGACTCGTATCCTCAATTTTTAGTGAACATGCATACGAAAATCAACTATTTAAGATATTGGTTCATCGGACAAAGTTAACATTTATTTTTATTTAAAATTTGAACTTTTAAAAATGTTTGGAATTGTCTTAATTATTTCAAATTATTTCAATTGTTTTAACTATACAAAGTAAAATAAATTAAATTTGCGACAACGTTCGTAATGTAAATTGTGTAATATGTCCGACGATTTGAGAGCAAAAGTGCAGTGGTGTGGCCTATATAAGTGGTCGATTATTACGATTTCTTCTTTTGTGATTGAATTCTGATGATCGTTACATTAATTACCGATAGCCGTGTTTTAATTTCGAATGTTTATTGATAATTGCATGTAATATTTTAACATTACGTAAATAATAATACTTTAATAATGAATATGATAATGTAGAACACGCCGAATGAACGGGGGATTCGCTAACGACGGTGTAACGTATGGTTGACGGGCTGGTTGCACCGAACCAATGAGAAGTGATTTCAATATGTAGACGCGCTTAATATTGTATAATACCTACCCTTGTAGAGCTACCTAACCGGTGGTGAACTTAAACGTATTAATTCGCAGACTCGGCCGAATTTACATAAACGCATTAGAGACTTACCCACTCGCAGCCGTAGTCGTTGGTATCAATTATTATTCCCAACGTCGAACATTTTACGCATAATAATAATAATAATACATTACTACCTGCGTATAATATTATCTTATTATAATGTATACTGCAGATTGTGCACATACCCGAGCCAGCATTCGAATACGGGTATTAGCTGGTGTTTTGCCGTGTTGTACAGGCTGATTCACCGAGCATGCTCAGTACCCTTTTTTTCTTCAATAATGCAGTTATTCGGGATTTGATTTTTTTTTAATTTTTAAATATTATACTTGAAGACCATATTTTAAAATTCTCGAGATTTTTTGGTACTACGTAAAGAGTGTCCTGTGACGATAAAAAACTTCTGTTTTGCAAATGAGAACACCCCTATTCAACAATAAATTATACAGAAGATAATTTTTCTGAAATTTATGAAGTGTCAAAATCAAAATTCAAAAGAGTATTTTTTGAGTTATGTATTTAAATTTGAGTCCTAGGGATTAAAGGTCCATATAGTAATGAGTTTATAAGATTTGGGAGCTAAGGTGATTTGAAAATCGTAATCATTAATATTAATCCATCGATGTAAATAATTTGTAAAAATGGCAAAAGTATAATAAATACTTCATCCAATTTTACGTATATTTTATATTTATGTAAAACCAGTTTTAAGGAATATTATTCTTAATACAAACATTTTAATAACTAAGAAACTACTCACTCAAATTTTCAACAATTTTCAAAACAAATGATCCACTAATTAATTTACAGTAAAAGAGGGAGGTTTTCATTCTAAAAACAGAAGATCGTAACACCATAGGACACTCCTTAAGTACCCAGTACAAAAATTCGAGAATTTAAAAATATAGTCTTTGAGTATATTTAATGATTCCAAAAATCAGAATTTTAATAAATTCATTATTAAAAGAAAAATGGGGATGAGCATGCTTGGTGGATCATCCTGTATAAATATCGACATCAAATAATATCACCCAAAGATTATGCAAGTGGCAAGCCGCGTATTATTTAAACATATATGCAAATACGCGTTTATTATAATTATACTGATATGTAAACATTTTTCATTGGAAATAAATCGTATCAAATCAAATTATTTGTGCCCACGTAGTTGATGGATATAAAAATAAATTATTTGAACTAAAATTTTCGTGGAATTCGATATGCAAAACAAATTTCTAATTAAATCACTATCCTTGTATAATACAAAGAAATTCACCAAAAATCATTATTGCAAACTCGTTTTTTCTTCAATAATGCAGTAATTCAAAATCTGACTTTTAAATTTTTTAAATATCCTTTAGGAACATATTTTCAAATTGTTGAGGTTTTTTTTTTACTACTCAAAGAGTGTACTGTGGAGGTTATATATATATATATATATATATATATATTAAAAATACAGTATATTATACTTAAACATTTCCAAAAAAAAAATAATCCACTAAATAATTTACAATAAAAAAGGAGGTTCTCATTTGAAAAACAGAATTTAATATCTTCGCAGGACACTACTTAAGTAATATAAAAATAACATCAAGAATTTGAAAAAATATTATTTAATAATCCACTAAAAAATCACTAAAAAAAAGTAATTCACTATTGAAGGAAAAAAATTAAAGGGAGGGGGTGAGCATGCTTGGCGAATCATCTTGTATAGTAATTATGTCGATAGATGTATAATACTCTGTATATATACAGAGTGTAGGAAACTTATTACATAGGTACTCACTTTGGATATTGAAAATACTGTCGAATCCTTTCAGACTACTGCGTACCTACCTAAGCTACGGTATAATCAGAAACATTGATACCTACATATAGGTTTGTATAGGTAATAATAATAATATCTTATAAAAGGTTACGTAGTATGGCTTAAATATATTTTCCATGTCGATATTTTAGTACTAAAGATTTTTATTTTTTATACTTGATCCCTGCAGTTACACTTCAAGCTTATAAGTTATAACACGCAGACCACGACGTTGGTATTCGTAATAATTCTCGACAGAGGAAATAATACGTATATGCATTTTCAACAGACGAATTCAACAACGATTCAAGTCGACAACAACGACACTTAATCTCGAACTCATACAGACATTTTAAATAAAAAAACGTTACAGTTATGACTGCTGACATCACTACAAGTTTAATCAAAATTGTTTATACATATAAAATCGATTTTAAAAAGCAAGGACACAATATTATTATAATTGTTTCTATTAAAATTTAAATTAAAAACAGATTTCATTGTTCAACGTTTGCGGTCAAAAATATGTCATTTTCGATTAACATAACCCAAAATATGACATTTACCTTTGACAAGTCAATTATAGCAAAACCCATTATACTTGTATTCTTCACGTCGTAGTTTAATTTAAAATTAAGTGAAAGTCCGATTTTTATAGTTCAATTGGCAATTAGCCTATAGTTTTAGTATATAACATAGTAATTTAAAAATGAATAAACACGAATAAATTAATTTTATTGATCAGAATAATTTGTTATTTTTATCACATAATAAATTATGTAAATATATTTTTTTATTATTATTTGAATGATAACTGTCGCAATTCTATTGGAAATGATTTTGAATTCGAATAAATCAACTCATATTCCAGTAGCATAAATGCACGTTTTTCTCTAATTATTTTACAGTTACAGAATAAATACATTATATGCAAATAGAAATGGAAGAAAAATGAAGCATGAATTAAATAATATTACTTCGAATTTTAAAATAATATCTAATATTATCTTCGGGTAAGTAATTGGTCGATTTACGCAAAAAAATTTATTTTTAAAGACAATAAACACAACTACATTATATTATACAGTACATTTGAAAACACACAAGATTAATCTTTAATAAAAGTATCATCATTGCAGAGTAGACATGGGACGAAAGTTAGATTTACCTGCTTGACACGTGTGACATTGTCTTGAGGTAAATTAATGCAGTGAGGTTTGGTTTTCAACTGTTCAAGAATCTAAATCATGGTCAGATGGTTCCATGGAGTTAAATTGGTGATAAATTTCTGGTATTTTTTCGGGTGCGGATATCAACAAGTTAGTCGAGTTAGGAGAGCGTATCGGTAAAAAAAAATCCTCTGTCTTATACGCGAAAAATAGCATCACCTCTCTCCGAATTTCACTCGGGTGGAACTCGGTGCTTTGAAATGTTTTACAATGAACACCCATACCATTGTTTATCAATACATTTATAGCTCCATTCTCTATATAAAAGCTTCTGACCACACCCAGATAATATTTTTCTTTATATTATTTTTAAAAGTGTTTTATATTTTTAAAATACAGAGAGAGGTGTTTAACAATGTTAGATGAAAGTAAGACGGATAAATAATTATATTAGTGCGCCATCTAAGGCCTAAGGCACGACCAGTCAACAGAACATTTTTTATTAATAATTTTTTCACCTCAAAAAGAAGATTTAATCACATTAAAGTATTACAGTTTAAATAAATCAAAAGGGTAACAGTCAATTAGATTTAAATTTAAATTTATTACGTGATTTTCGAGGCTCTGTTCTTTAACAATTTATAAATTAATTATAAATTAATTAAACTGAATAGTACAATAGTTATTGTTATTATTAAAATAGTGTATACCTGCATATATAGGTAATCAATATATTAATTGTAGATTGAACCTTAAACAATAAAAATGTAATATGTACATGAACTGCACTCAGTGACGTCACAAATTAATTTTATGGGGCGATTGCCATCCAAACAATTTTAGGAGGGTGGGTGTTCTTGTGAGCTCTTAAGAAAATTATTTTATCAAACTTTCATTATTGTATAAATAATAATATTTTGATTTGAATTCAATGTGATAAATTAGCATTGTTTAAAAAGTACATTTACTGATTTACTCTATGGGTCAACACACAGGTAACAAAACTCTTGCTCTATAAACTGTTGTAGGTAATGCAATGGGAAAACTCAGAAACTAGTAACTAGGATATTAATAATTATTATTGATAGCTTTAATATGTTATTAAGTAATAAAACATATAATAACCACCTGTCCCATTAAAATTAATTGATATTCTATATAATTGTGTCAATATTTATTTTTGAATAAAAACAAAATTATACTCGTATGGGAGTTTTTAATTCAATTTTATGTGTGATGGGTTAGCCTCAATATTTGCCCTTGTAGATAAAATATTCGTGACGCCACTGGTCTGCACTTAATATTATAGTCTATCACGGTTCTACATGATATTGAACTGGAGGTATAAATTTAAAATGAACACGTTTCCTGGACAATGTCTCATCGATATTTTTATATTTTGTTTACACGCGTGCCTAATAATAATGCAATTATTAAAACGCTGCCAGTACATTATATTTAATCTATGTTTACTTTACACAATCATGTGCGTATATTATAGTGTTGTAATATATCATTATACGTGTCACCAGCTGAACTGTGCACATTACAATAAATGCATGTTAATGTACCTGCCGGTGTTTGCAGTGAATACTATTGACATTATTAATCAATCATTAAAAACAAATATTGAATTTGGTTAAATTAAGCTACAATATAATGTACAGTCGCTGATTGCGAAGTGCGTTATTGTTCCCAGCGTAATTGGGCAGGAGACCGTTTTAAAAGGTATTTTCTCACAGTGGAGTATACCTATAATACAATATTTTGTACAGTTAATTATTCTGTAACCTTAATAGTATATTTAAATGGTACAGATCGCCTATACGAGGTTATATTATACACAGTGATTCAGAAAGTTGTATATGATGCAAAAATTTTAAATGTTTAAAAAATAAAAACTTAGAAAACTTTCAAGCTCAGGTTAGAAAGACCGGGACTGAAACTTATGGATTTAAAAAAATCGATCCCAAAACAAAAACTGACACCAAATGATTATAAAAAAAAAGCGTTTTGCGAAACCGAAACCATTAAAACTTATATGTCGATTTCTTTCAATTTTACAAATGAACAACTACAAAATTTATAATTCTAGGTAATTGAATTAAATCTGCAACATTAAATAGCTAGATTTACTCGATAGGAAACCGTTTTATGTAGCACGTATTTTCGCTTAATGTAAAAACTGGTATTACAGTAATTTATCAACGAAAATTTAAAGTAAAGACTCCAGTGAAACAGTTTCCAAAACCTAGACCAAAATCAAAATTAAAACGGTTTCGAGATCTGCTCTGCAGAATAAAGTTAACATTGCATAAGTGTTTTTGTTTTCACAAATGTTGTGTTGGAGTAATGATTTCAAATCAACTACAGAACAATGTTATAAAAACAATAAATTTACCGAAGAATGACTGCATACTACGTCATGGTGACAATGATAAGACAATATTACCCTCGATAATAATAATAATACACCATAAATGTTAAATAAAAACGCGCTAAGTAATTACGCAGTACAGGCGTATATAATACAATTTACAAATCGAAATATATGATTCAACATAATGTAAATATTTCGAGCTAATAACTATTGCAGGTAGTTGATGCTTAAAAAATAGAAAAGAGTATACGTCCATAGGTTGGCTTACACAATTATGATTATATTTTTAATACTTGCACAATGATCTTATAATTGTAACAACCAAAAAAAAAAAAAAAAAATGAACAGCAACGATAATGTATTTCAACATAACCATTATGACGTGTGTCGGTGTATAAGTTCAATACTTGTGGAGGTAGGTATACGTTAACACGACAATATTATATTAGTACCTAAATATATTTATTATTTTAACTAGCTGATGTATGGTGGGCGGTGCGTACTCGTGCCTGCGTGTTAATGATAACACCACGACAAGTGTGTTACGACTTTTCGATTGCAATAATTATTATTATCAACACATGTGAATATTATGTATAATGCGACACACTTTTGGAATGATAATAGGTAATAATAATAATAGTAATGCTCTATCGTGTGCAACATGGTTCATATACACAATATAGTATTTTCGATTTTAAGTTTTAAGGTTTTTTTTTTTTTTTGCGGATTGCCATCGACGTGTCGTACATAAACGACGAAAACTGCACAATTATTATCAACGTAAACTGAAATGGCTGTACCCATTACCCATTATACCGGAACAACGCGAAAACCTCTCTCCATACAATAGTAGTAATCGCCTTGATAATGGTAGCACTTATTCGGGTTAAGACGTTCTTCGCCGTAAGTATAAACCGAAAACAAACGTTATATTACGAGCACATAGGTACATAACATAATACCGAGACAAGAATTTAAACCGTCTCCCGTGTAGGTCCCGCACAGTCTTTTCCAGCACTCTGACCTATATACATATCGTAAATATAACCTCACCCGACCGGAACTGCCGTTTTCTTTTCATTTCCGATGTTCTTTATCATATTATATACGCGTGTCCCGTGCGACCTAAACTCCAAAATCCTCGAGGAACAATCCATTATATTAAACGTGTCCCAATCGATGGCCGAGCAATCCCCAATCGTTCGGCCACGTCTCCGAGAGTGCCTCACCCGCTCACCGGAATTTCCGTTGGTTTCATTACACTACGCATAAATCGTGTGGACGAGAGGTCAACGCCATGACATTCAGCGAGTAGGAGGTGAACGATTGACTCGCGGACATGTTGACCCAAAATCAGACAAGTTTGGGTACAAAATATAGAAACGAGGGACGACTATAAGAGTTGGTTATTCCCAATCACCGAATTGGTTTCCCGGCTGTAGCAAGTAGCTGTACTGCAAGTAGCATACGAGTTGGTTTCCGTGTTGTCTCTGCAGGTGATGTACGAATCAATGAGCTTTCATGATGATAAGACAACTATGTTGAATCAACTTTTCAAATTATTTTATGAAAATATGTTCAATCAACAAAAATGTCCTTCCCCTTTTGAATAGACTTAGGACTGACTAGAATACTTATAAGTATGATTAAAAATGTTGCTGGTCTGTCTACATACGTTAAAAATTATATATATATACTTATGATGTAATTATCAATATCACCACTACCTATAATACTATTAATTTTGAAGGGCGTTCAAGATTTTCTTGAGATTTTTCTGTTAATGTATTGCTTAACGCTTGCCTCTCCAATTTGTTTTCAATCTATTTTTGGTGATTGTATTCAATATTGTTCTAATCAATAATATTTAAATTATTATTTTTTTGATTCACTTAACATATCACTTCTATTTTAGCTCACACACTTACATTTAAGTAAATATACGTGCAAGTGATTAGGTTAGTTGTCACAATTAACTGGCGAGACACCAACATAACCAATCTATAATTTATTAGATATAATAGGTATTAACTATACCTATATTTTATAAACTTTCCTAAAAAATTGTGAACCTAAAAAAATATTATGAGTTTGGAATTTGTACATATGCGGAAACAAATTCGTTCACTTGACGCGGGAACAAATTCAGTATTATTCGACACAACATATAAAAGAATAAAGTATATTCGGAATCATCATTTGACCTGCGGACAATCAGAGAGCGTTTGGACACAATACGATATTAACGATAACATACATACGTAACATACGTACCTACTGTTTACTTAAAAATTGCATACCTAAGACGAAAACAAATATTTTTTTAAAATTGTTATAGATTAAATATACCTAATACATATAATAGGTAATGATAAAATATTTTCATAAAGGTATTATAGATACCTAAGAATATTATTTTTCCTACATATGTTTAATATAATAGGTAGGTACGTCACAATGATCAATATATTTTAAAACTAAAGTTCCAAAAAAAAAACTTTTTGGGAGGTGATTAACTATTAATAGAGCCAATCCCCCATCCTCCTTGTATCCCCTAGTATTAACGTTAATAGGCTCTGTTCTAAAAAGCAAAATAGAAAAAAACTTTTACCCGAACATGAAGGTATTCTCGGTAAAAATGTGTACCTGAACTCGCACGTTCCCCCAATTCACATTTCACTGGTAAAAATATAATTATGTGCCCAAACGTGTTATAGCCCGTTGGTTTTCCTTTGGCGTTATCGAAAGAGTGATGACGCAAATGTCGAATGTATAATATAGATTTTTAGTCTCAAAACCATTTTTCCTCCAAAGAACATGATATTATTGTATAATTGAAAAAGACATTGAGACGTTAATCGATGCACGACCAATAATTAGTAAAAAAAATATCCTGCGTTTTAACTACTAAATAATTTAAGGTCGCTATGAGGTGCTTGAATTTCAAAAGAATTGCACTGATTTTAACGCTGAGATTTTTATTTTTCTGAAAAACTGTAAAACCCACCGTACAAAATAATTGTGTACAATTAATCATTGAACAAATATTGTGTATGTAAACAACATTTCATATTGTTTAAAATGTAAGGTCACTGTATTTTTTGTATGCCTGCTACCTATACCCGTGTTATGTTTACCTACCTATATAATATAATATGTACATTATACAATTTAAAATGTCCACACAGTTTTTTTTAGTTAAAGTCAAATTAAAATTTATTATTATGTTTTATTCGTACAGACATAATAAATAATCGATACATACCGATTTTATTTCAAGATAAATATCTTAAATTATTTAAATATTTATTGAATTTCAATTTTTTTTTATTTAATTTTTTTAGCCATTTGGCCAGATAAAATTCTGTAGGTTCTTACCTACATTAAATCCATAAATTGCATATATACTCAACATCTTTTTTCATTTTCTAGTACCCACAATATCACATTATTATTATCATTTCTATGGTTCACAATAGCAAATCAAAAAAAAATTATCTTATTAGAAAGCAAAAAATGTTTTTTAAAAATCGTTATAAAATATTTTAATGATGAAGACGGTTCTAAAAATATTTTTTGGCTATGAAAATTGATATTTTTCAAAAAACATTATTTTGTGATTTCTATAATAAGTATTATATCATCTTTAAAGTATAAAGTACTCTATGTAATACATTCATGTGTGTGTGTATATATATAGATGTTAGTAAACGATTAAAAAAATTCGTTTTAAAAAATCGTGTTTATATCGTATAATATGACGGTGTTTTCAAAATAATATGTTCTTCGCGCTAGCAAACGAACGGCTAATGAAATATTTATTGCATATTAAAATATTCGTTTTTATTTTTACGACGAGCAAACACTTTTAAGACATTGTGTCGCTTTCCAAATGCTGCGTGGGACGCTATTGTGCCAAAAACTATTACTAGTGTGTACACGACGCTCACCCGCGGCCTGACGACCACATTATGACTTTATAATTATAACATATCATTATTATTATTTTTATGCCATCCCATTATAATATATATTTATACGTACACGGCCACTGGAGTTTTACCTCGCCGGTCTCTCGTCAATATTCTTTAACCTCAAGCAAGCGTGATGTACTCCACTTATAATAATTAATATTATAAACAGAATTATTAATATTATTATTACATTTTATTAGCAAGGAACAACCGAACGAACCAGCAGCAAGACTCTGTGGGTGAGACAATGGGACCTGCAACACATAAAAGCAGCTAATACGCCTAATAATTTATGTGATGATGACAATATATGTATATGAAATAGTCGTGAATTGTGAAAAAGTTTGCCGTTCATCGATGTGTCATAAAATTATATAAATAAGTCCGTAGTACGGCAAAAGCTGAGGTGAGCTCGAACTAGACAAAGTTAAATAGTTAAAACAAAGTCGAAAAGTATGTTTTATTTCAAACGTTACTAGTTGGTTCGTTTTCTAATGATAACTCGAATAGTGCAAAAGTCCATTGCAACAACATAGAATTTTCCAGATAACTATGAAAAATAATCTTGATAAAAGTTAAAACTATGTTTAAACAAATGTATCCGACTGTAGTTAAAAACGATCAATTAACTATTATTCCGTTGAATCACTAAACACACAACTATTTTTAATTAATTATGTTTTAAGATAATGTTTTATAGTAGTAATTCTTCTCCATAATAACTTTAAACGTACGTATAGAGGTACCTGCAGAGTAAAATAAACAGATTGATGCCTATATTTTAACTTGAAGTTGATCTTATTCTTAAGATGAATTGACTTAAGTAACTCAAGTTATTTTTTTCATTGCGTAAATTTCTAGCACATGAGGTGAAATCGCCTCTCGAGTCCTAGGATCTGTCTGTGACATTGAATCACACTAATTTATTTCGTTTTGGTACGGTTTTCTGTCGACTCGTTCATCTCACAATAATAAATGGTTACTCTTAATGAAATGAAAAAATCAATAATCCCCCAATGAATACTTTATTAGAACAATAAATAATTATTATTATTGACGATCGGTAATACTTTATTTACATACATGGTATACCCCTCACGTGTAAAATTCTATTCGAGTAATTATTATCTCTAAGACAAATATTATATTATTGACATTGCTTTGATTTTATCAAATATCCAACCAAAAAATTGTCATTGATGGTCGTTAAATGAATGTGCTTATTATTAAATACCAAAATATTATGATGATTTGTTTACAATCCGTCAAATTGAAACCGATTGGTAAACTTTTAAAGGGATTATAACAAACACTGGATGACTCGATGTGAAAAAGTTGGGCAAATGATACTACTTCAGCTTTAGATTATATTGATAATTATGGGGCCCGAAATTGTATGCACTAAAAATGTACGAAATATTCATGCATTTATGCACTGATTTTCATTAAAATAGGTATGTAAAAATAGGTGAACAAAAATATACATTTTTATTTACCTATTTTTTATGTTTTATGTAAATGAAATTTATTTAGTTTAAAAATGTATATAAATCATTAAATAATTAATAAGGAACAAAAAAGTGTATTAAATGCCAAATTGAAATAATTTAACCGTATTTTGTACAATGCATGTTGCATTTTGAACATTTACTCGTCCAAATAAAAATTCATGAGCAAAATATAATTAAAATAAAATAATTAGTTTTTAAATGTAATTTGTATAACATTTCTAAGTTACCTGAAGAGATACAGTTGACTACTAAAGACTTGGATGAATTTCCAAATAAAAATCCAAGTCGGTTTTTAGCAAATATATTCTTGAATCGAGAAAAATTTCACATTCACAAGACTTACTTAAGATATGGCGTTAAGTATTATCATTAATTAACTTAATACTATTTATATAATATATATTAAAAATTTTATAATGGTCCAAATATGCAAAATATGCAACATTTAATTTTGCATACCAACACATTAGCTTAAGATTCAAATCTGTAGTTTATCTAGCTACTTTTTGGACTATTAAAACAAAACATGCAAATTCATATAAATCTGGGCCCTATTGATAAATATATATATTTTAAAGTCTTTACAAGGTTGTGTCACAAATTTCGAGAATTTTAAGTTTGAAAAATCTTATAATGTGGATAAATACCTACAGAAGTGATTTATATTGTAAGAATGGCACTGTTATACATATAGCTAATGGAATCAAGTACAGAGAGAGTGGAAATATTTAGGTTATTGCGAAGAGAGTATTGTGTAGATGTTTAGAATGATTGTAACAAATTTCGGTTTGAGTTTTGAGAATTAGATCACTAAATTTAGATTCCGTAAGTCATTGCAAAACGAATCATAATTGTTCGCAATTTGTAAAAAGTTTAGTCTTAAATGATATTTTTGAACTTTAAACAGAGAAGATTTCTTAAATAATAATGGTTTTTAAGGCATGTTCTCTTTTTAATTTTAATGTGCAAGTAGATTACGCCAATGGGTATATGCTACTATCCATAACGAAAGGTTATTATTATTAATTTCATTAAGAAAACAAACAAAAATATTGTACAAAACACTTTCCGTATTACCATATTTCATGTTTGTGATTTATGGACTTTTGAACTTATAAAAATAACAACAACCTATATCGGAGGAATGTGTGTTACACTAACATAATTATAGGTACCTATTTTTTTTTTCCATCGATTAGTTGAAGTGTATTTGTAGTTTGTAAATGATGATGTTCTCTCCGTCCACGTATTATATTAAATAAATAAATGTCGACCCAACCATCTATCATCATATTATGATCCATCATTAGATTTTCAGTTGCGCTACTTTTTTTTAATACATCGACGTCCAAGAGTACAAAGTAAGAAATCGTATTATTAAACTGATACTTTATGTACCTATAGGTATACTTATATTTACTTTTTCGAAAAAATGATAAATCGAGGTTAACCAATGTTTTATATTTAGAAAATAAATGTCGTACAAGAAGTTTCCGTCAAGAAAATAGATTTTAACTTCGATAAAGTAATTTGATTTCTACAAATGGATTAAACAATTATAATCGAAGTTT
The DNA here is from genome assembly GCF_001856785.1 of Myzus persicae. Taxonomy (NCBI): domain Eukaryota; kingdom Metazoa; phylum Arthropoda; class Insecta; order Hemiptera; family Aphididae; genus Myzus; species Myzus persicae. The sequence goes on from NW_019104389.1 coordinate 396,661, forward strand.
CTTTAGTTACTTGTAAGTTATAATTCAACAAATAAAACCTGATTAGTGGTATAGTTATAAGCCGGAGGTTTTTACACTGCAAAAGTCTAAAATAATTGAATACATTGCTTTAAGCTCTTCAGCTATATTTCAGCAGTTGTTTAAATAACGTAAACATTATCGTTCGTCATCGTCGTATCATATTTACTTTAACACGAGTAAAATCTTAAACAACAATATCCACGAAAACATTAATTTCACTATAATAACATTATAGTTGAAGGATCAGGACAACTATATATTTACGCGATGACATTTAAGCGATATTATAATGTATATTATTATGTCCGTCACAGTGTCACACATTATTATTATAATTAAAATTGTAAAATATACAGATTTCTAGTGATTTCTACCTTTAGGTAGTTTTCGTATCAGTGAAAATTATAGCTGATGTCGTCCAAATGACCAAATCGTTCTATTTAAAGGCGACAATTCGATTAAGAGTCTCAAATTAGGAAAACTTTAACGGTTGACGTAATAACATCGTAATTTGATTATTTTATCGATTGACCTGCACTGCACAGCGTCGTCTTTTAAATTAATTTGACACGATCATAATGGACAATATTATAATATAATTTGTGTTCGAATAATGACATTAACTAAAAAATTATTAAACACAACGCTATACATAGTGTATGTGTCAAATAATAGTGCGTCATCGTATTTGAGAGGCGCCCTCATAATAATATTAAATTTAAAATCAAGACCGTCGTGTCATAATTATTTTCAGTGTCTAATACACTGACACCAATTATACCTAGGTATAAATTATCAACTAACGGCATACGACCTATAAGTTTATATATCAAACGCGAGATCCAAAAGCATCCTAACCATCCGGTAAACATCGAATTGTTTCGCAGTAAAACAATTTACGATAAACCGTCGTTGTTTGTCGGTTCTGTTATACAGGGTGATCCAACAAGCATACTCGCCCACATTGTTTCTTTTAATAATGAATTCGTTCAAATCCTGATTTTTGTAATTTTCAAATATACTCAAAGACCATATTTTCAAATGTTTGGTTTCGTTTTTGTACTACGTAAGGTATACTATGGTGATACATCAAAATTCTGCTTTTCTAATGAGAAACAACCTCTTTTACTGTAAATGAGTTAGTAACTTGTGGATACATTTTTTGAAAATGTTGATGAACCATGATTAGTTACTTAATTATTAAAATGTTTGTATTAAATATAGTAATGATCCTTAAAACTAGTTTTAAATAATTATAAAATAGACGTAAAATTGAATCTAGTATTCATTATACCTGATATATTATTATACCTATATTTTTAAAAAATATTATTAATATCGATAAAATAATATTGATGACCACAATTTTCAAATCCACATAGCCGATAGCCCTCATATCTTATAAACTCATTACTATGGATTTTTTATCCTTAGAACTCAAAGTTAAATAACGTAAGAACAAATTTCGATTTTGATACGTCGAAAATTTCAGAAAAATTATCTTCTGGATCATTTATAGTTGAATAGAAGCGTTCTCATTGGAAAAACAGAAGTTAGTATCTCCACAAGACACTCCTTATGTAGTACAAAAAATCTCAAGACTTTAAAAAAAATATGGTCTTAAAGTACATTAAACATTTTTAAAAAATCCGATTTTGAATAACAGCATTATTAGAGAGAAAAAGGGGATGTGCATGCTTGGTGGATCACCCTGTATATTATGTATAACAATATTATACGATTCGCGTTTATCCAAACAACTGTAACGATATTTGCTCGTACAACATTATTTATGACTACATGGCAATAATATATGGATTTTAATCGTGGAATATTGAATCCTGAACGCGGTGTAATATTTGTATATTTGGTTACTTTTTTGGTGAATAATTCATACCGCTGCAAGTACTTCCGTAATAAGTAGGTACCTACCTCATTGTTAGTATCGTGTAATATTTTATTAAAACGGCTGATAACGAAATTATTACAAATTATGGTCGTTGTTGTTGTCGTTTTATTTTAAAATGTACTCGACATACGGATATAATCTTACAGAAGATTTAGTTTCTTTAAGTGTTCCTCCATCGCAACATAAAACCACTCAGCTGAAAACACATATTTTAGTACAATTAATCACACGGAATTATACATTGGTAGATAGTTTAAAGAATCGCGTCGTGAAATGATTTCGATGTATGTAACATAGTGCATTTATTATTATTTTATATGAGCCAGCCACAACAATATCATAACATGACATAAATTATTATAATGAACGCTTCAAACCTTTATAACAGGTATAGTGTGATTAACCAACCATGGCCCTCTTTTGTACTTATTCAAATTATTTATTTATTCAAATTCTGATTTTGGCAATTTTCGAGTGTGACTTAAAAACCTCGTTAAAACTCATAATATTTTCAAACACTTAGTTTCCTAATAAGTATATTTAATAAGAAGTGCTCTGTTTTACACATGTGGCGGTGAAATTGTACAAACTTTTTTTAGATTCTTACCGGAGAGATGATTGTATTGATTTTACAATATGTGCTTATTTTTTCTGGGTTTGTTTTTAAGCGTTTTATATAAAAAAAAATGCTTTCGAAAGGTTTTAGAAAGTATAAAATCTTTTTTTGGTGAAAATGTGAATCTAGTTGGGGCTTTTGGTACCATGAAAGTTAAGAATTTACATAATTTATCAAAATAATCGGAAAACAAAATAAAAATTAGGGAAAAACAGAAAAAGTTTATTTAAAGTTTATTAAAAACTAATTTTAGTTTCAATTTAATTTTAGACAATATTAAATATTCAAACGAAAAATAACGATTTTAGTTTTTTAGTCGTTACTCAAAAATATTTTCGTTTGGATTCGAAACTTTTATGCTATATTGCCTATTTATAACACGATCACTATTCTACGGTAAGTCCGTGTTGACTGTTGACTCAAAAGTTAACATTAATAATATACATATGATATAATTATGATACAAATTCAACATACTACAATAATAATTAAATGCATTATTAATAGTAAAATAAATTACTATAGTATCGGTATAAATATATCATACAATTTAGTTAGTATTATAGGTCTTCGTTCAGAATCGATCTGCATAATATGCAATTAATTCAAATTTAACATATTATTGGCACATTACAAAGACTTTCCGAATGACGAGGTATACTCGATAGGTACCTTATGGCTTATACTGTACAGCAGAGCGGTTACCTACTTTCGAAATTTGTTTACAGTAAGTAATATTATTATTAAATAATAGTCAGAATTAAAGGTACAATATGTACAATATGGTCTTATTTGAAAAAAATAAATTACTTACGCCATGAGATCGGAGATACTCGTCCTTAATTTTTTTTAAAAATCTTGGTGTTATGGTGCAAACCAAATAAAGTATTACGAATAACTAGGGTATAGGTATTTATTTATTTTAGGATATTAAGTAATTATATAATAGACGTGTGTATCACATTTGTTATGGATTATCACGGAAATCACATCACACATATTAATAATTTGAAATATGAAATGGAATCACGAGAAAACATATGTTGAAGAATCTAAAAAATATGGGTTATTAGGGTGAATATTAAGGTATATAAGTTTATTTTTTGCATGAATATGGCCTAGGGCAGCGGTCCCAAACATGTGTCCCGTAATCAACCTATTTTGTTTCTTCAAATTATTGAAATTATATTTTTATAAAAATAAATAATCATCAAACAAAAATTCAACATCTACATCTTTGTAACTATAGTATAGAATACAGTTATATAATAATGATTTATAATCCATAACATAAATACATATTGCCTCAATTCATTTATTTTTATTTTGGATTAGTAAAAATATGTAAAAAACAGTTTTCCCGCGATCCTTTGACACATAAATATATGGCCTGTTGGTCAGGTTATTTAAGTTTGAGACTACTGGCCTAGGAGGGAGATAACAACGTTATATTGAGAGTAATTATTCCTTTAAGAATAGCCTGGACTGCTCCCTGATAACATAAAATATTGTCAAACTTCTAAACTATAATAAGCCTGACCACCAAATTCAGAATACATCATTGTTTACTTAGGTAACAAAAAAATTATAGCTAAACATAAGAAATTACAAATGTCTTCAATCTGTAACTTTCTAAACTAATTAGTAATTACCATACATGTGATAGTAAACGTTTTCGAGGAAATCTCGTACTAGATTATATAGGATAAATTCTGCACTTGCTATGTGCATTCGTAAATAGCATAATATTGCATACACATTTGTTCTGAAACTATAAGAAATGCAATGATACATTTTTTTTTAACTGTTAGACTATTTTTCAGTATTTTTAGATGATTTTCCATAAAATCACTTGCATACACCCTTGTTTTAAAATAATGCACACAATTCGTCCTCCGAGTTTCTTTCTGAACGTGACTGGAGTATAGAAAGCCAGAAAGATATAACATGTGATTTAAACAATTATGTAAAACAAAGTATACTATTTTACTGACACGTGTGCGTAATTCACGTGGTCATTGAATAAAATATAAAAGTACTTACACCTACCTACCTACCTACCTATACAAACATAATATACCTACAATTTGTTCTGATTCGTGGCGCTTGTTGCGGATCAATATCAATGCTGTAATTCGATATTATATATTTTTTTTTTGTGTAAATGTCAAAATGAAAATAAAAAAATAAATGTATAATTTACAAAATTTCGGAAAGTATAAAGGGCTGTCAGTAATACGCATATTATAAAATAAACGCGTCGAGTTCGAAGTGCGCGCGCACACACACACACACACACACACACACACACACACACACACACACATAACACACACACACACACACACACATACACACACACACGACACACACGCTGCCGCAGCCGTCAGCCCGGAATACCGAGTCTCGAACAGTTGTATAGTCGCACACCCATTAACGCGGTAGGTATTAAAAATAGAGAATGACCCTTTCGCCGATTCCGTATCATATCGTTGGCCCCGGTTAATATTTAGTTATTCCGACATTTAGAGTCATGGGCATTTATTATTACTATTATTATTGTTATTATTATTATTATTATTATTATTATTATTATTATTATTATCTGCACTGCTGCTGCGGCTGCCCTTTCAGCCATTTCGTTTTCACCGCTTGTTTTTGACTATTTTTTAAGTGTACAGGTATAATTATAATTTCATATTATTACATATGCAATAATTGCCTACATGCATATTTAATATAAGCTCGGCTACATATGGCTATGGCGTATTGCATGTATATAATATATATATAGCCATATAGGTAACACATAGTGCAGTTTATTATGTTAAACGTTTTTTTAATTTTATTTCATTGCGAGTAACTCGTCGTCGTGCAAAATGTAATCCGATAAAATTCACCGAGCTCAGTGCCATCTCGACGGGCGATGTAATAATAATATTATGTATATAGATAAATTCGGTTATTCACATACGTACACCTAATGAATTAATCTGAAAACGCACGAGTTCAAAACCATTAAACCGATAATGGACGGAGAAAACAACCAGCTGTTTTTGGACGAGTTACAAATGTTTCAGCAAAATGTCAAACGTTTGTGATAAGATTTTAGGGTTTGTTAAAAACAGCAGCAAAATATAACTCATTCAGAATTACGATTAAAAATCCGATTAGTTCGTTTGGAGGATTCGTACTTGGTAGTTTGGTTGAACGAACAACAAAAGATGATTTTTTTTTCTTTTCTTTTCTGTTTTACGCAGCTGGTGAATAAAAAAAAAACTACATAAGGATAGAAACTATAAACAACGTTAAACGCTTTACGCCCGAAATAACGCTCAAACCTTAGTGCCCGTAAACGTGAAAATCCATCAACGTTTTGCTATATTCGAAAACCCTTTTCAGCCCCAAGTGATCAAAATGATGCTGCGATACACCAGAATTAATCAAACTTGAATAGCTGTAGGTAACGTTCGAATTTCCAGTTCAATCGAACTTTAAATAAAAGAACGCATGACAAATAATTTGATTGAATGTAAGTAAAAAGTACTCGCCGAGCTCAATTTATCGAACAATGATTAAATTATTAATTAAAATCTTAATTACATCAAGATTCATCATAATTGGTATTATTGTCTATATCGATTCACTGTTTTTTTTCGGAACCATCTCAAAAACTACCTAGGTAGTTCATATACGATAATTACTTCTCTAAAGATTAAATTAATTACATTCAATTTAAAAATTCCCACATGAAACGTTATAAAAGTTTTTTCAATACATAAATAATCAAAAACCGTAAATACAAAAAACCTCTCATTTTATTGTAAATGTATAACCATTAGTTTCACTGTGAAACTATGGGCAAAATAATATTTTTATACTTCCTAATAGTTAAACATTATGATGATGGATTCACCTATTATTTTTTTATTTATTACTACCGATAGAGTAAGCAGACCGCTGGTATCAATCAGTGGGTAATATTGTCAGGGGGGAACAAAATTAAAATAGATTATAAAACTTATTGTTCAATTAAAATTATTGGTTCACTGATATGAGCATTTTTTTTCAAATTTCTATAATAATAAGAATGTGTAATATTATATACAATAATATATGTTTATTATAATGTGATTAATATTTTGTAGTATACTTTTATAATTATTTCAGTTTTTGTTTTAAACTGTTTTAGTGTGAATTTTTATATAATGTGTATTTTAGATTTTTTGTGAAATATAATGTATTTTATTTCATAATGTATTTGTGTTTGGTTCTTATAGTTGCTCAACGTATTATATATAATAAGTAGGTAGTAACAAGTAACAATAACAATTAATTACTTTACGTAACAACAGTGACAGTGTATGTACTTACTGTTCGGTGTTTGTTGTTCATAATTTTCATTAATCTGATAATAATTTTAAATAATTAAATTATTTTGTTCGTTGAACAAAACTACAACCCGAACTAACTGGAATTTACTGAACACCTAAAGCCAAAAACCCGAATAAACCTGAACTCGTGTTCTTTAGTTTAATCTATTTTGCTTTGAATATCGTCGTATAGATTTTAATAAATACTATAAAGATATAATGGACATATAAATTAAATCCAATAGTCAATAAGTTATGTTTTAGAGTTAGGAGAAATTATTTTATCCATATATGATCCACCCTCACCAGTTTGCGATTGCAATAGAAGATAAGTTTATCCGTCTTACTGTGCATTTGTGTATTGATCGAGCAACCTAACTCTGGAACGGAAATTTATGTTGCCTATAATTTTGTAATTAGATGATCAAGTTTTAATATTCTGTTTTATTCCGCTCTTCCTATAAATCTATAATCCTACATTAAAATAATAATAATGACACATAGGTACACGAAGGATATTTTCGACTTTTTAAGTCCATTTTTGAGAGGTAATAACAAAACAATGGTCACCTAATACTATGGTATTCATAAGAAAAACAGTGTTTAATCCGTTTATCAAATTCTATTCTAGATTTCGAATTATTTAATCATTTAAGATTTCAAACTACATCATGAAAATTGAGTGAAATAATGAAATGTAATTGTATTATTTCAAGATCGATGCCACATTATTTTTTAATTATGTCCAATATCCATAAACAATTTTAAAATTGTGATAATTTAACACTATATTGTTTATAATAATATATTAATTAGGTAAATTCTTATGTATAATATAGAATGACAAAAATATATGGGCTAGGTGTAGGATATTTTTTAATTTATTAATAATGCTACAATAATAGGTAAGTAAGTACAAATATTTGTATTTTTTTCCTTGCTTAATTTAAAAATCATTGAGAATTTCCAATTCTGACCTCCCCAAAATATTAACTAGACAGCATTTGTTACCAGAAACCACCATAAAATTTGATGATCAGAGAATTTTTCCTACTAGAAAAAGTGCGCCAAACACAAAAAAAAACCCACATCTTTGTACAAAATCTATAGTGTATATTATTTTATTTACAGTTATATCTTTGGTATGGTCTTATGCATGAGACATTGCTAAACATATATTTTTATTTCTCAAAACACTCGTGTATTGCTTTAATCCGTACACTACAGTACAAAAACTCATGAAAATATGCTCAAATATGTATCAAAAAGTCGCACAATGTACCTAAATCGAATATACCTATAAACCTGAAACCCGACTACGGTTATCAAACCATAACTTCATATTATGTGCATTAAACACTTGTAAACATTACATTTCTACGAGGGTTGCGTGTGAACTTATACATTAATTCGATATGACGAACGAGTTCCGAGGGTGGTTTGTTTCCGAAGAAACTATAGTTCTCGGGAAATTGCTGTTTATGAGGTAGTACGCCTATTTATGGCCGCCGGTCGGTATACGATAATATAACGTATAAGATCGTCGTTTATCAGCATTCGCACCACAAATCTAAAATTGCAAAATATTATGAAAGGGCAATATCAAGCATTAATGTTTTGTTTGTTGAGAGTAAAATTGAGATAGTTATTAAACTGTTAATACGTATATGAGTTGTACGAATTGAAAACTGCTCATTATAATACGTCCGTTTTTAAATTAAAGCTTATTAGACAAAAATGATTAACGTACCTACCATTAAGGCGAAATATTGATATTTTTCAAGCATTTTAGTACATGTAATTTATGCCTGCCACCAATTTACCACCATATTTAAGTGCTCATGTTGACTAATCAGTAATCTTTACCAAAATATTAAAACGTATGATATTATAATATTAAATTTTAAATTTTGTAAAATTACATATAATTTGAGCCACATCTAAATACTAATTTAGGTAATCTGTGCTACTACAAAATGGCATAACACGTAATCTGTGTCACACTTCAAATTTAAATGATTGATTAATCTAATCAATTGACCATTCTCATCACATGAAATGTAAATAAATAACATGATGGACTATTAATCACAAGAGCAATTAGGCAATGAATTATAATATTCCAGATTTATACGTATTTTGTTAATAGCTAAAATATTGATCATTTATATATTTATCATTTTATCGATATATAATATGCTATCTATAGCATTTTATCCCTTACCTCCACAAACATTTAAAATGTATTATGACTATCAATTAAGAGGATCCTACCCGCGCGTCTGTTGTCTCCGTCTTACCAACTTACGACGTAGCAAATTTTCGTTCACTAGTTTGAACAGTGTGCGGTTGGTTTTGATATTAGAGTGAATTTAAGTAGTATCAAACTTTTAGGTAAGAACTTATCCATGCTTAAACGACGGCGGATTTTCGATATTTTTAATTTCAAGCAAGATACGAGTATGTATAAAATAATACAGATCAGAAATGCTCATATCTCGCTTGAAAATTAAAATATCCAAAAATCCGCTGACTCTTAAGCATAGATAATGGTCTTACCTAAGACTTTGATAATAGGTCAATTCACTCTAATATTAAAACTAACAGTACACTATTGAAACTAGTGAACGAAAATGTTCTATGTCGTACGCGTGTAAGACGGAGACAACAAATTCATGGGTAGCGTTCAGCTCTTCAGATTAATATCTACCTATTTTGGACATAGATAATATGGAAATATATATTATTATCTATAATTTCGATTAGCTATTGCTATTCTTATGCCGGGTCGTATGAAGAATCACTAAACATTTAACAAATCAATAGTGAGCTAATAATGGCCCTTTAAATATGATTTAGTGGCCCATGATTGGTCCATTACAATTTATTGGAACATTAAATTAATACATTTTATATGCGAATCGACATTAATTTGGTAATTTCATTTTGAATTAATAATTATTATGAACATTGGACACTGATGGCATTATTAATATTATTCTTTGCTAGATCCCTAGATATTCGAGCTTATATTTTATTTTTGCTGATAAGATTATAAGGCTGCTATATTGTTCTATCTTGCAGCCATTCGGTGTTTTTACTCCTTCGACGCTTGTAAAAAATAATATAAAGTAGAAACTAATAATAAACTCTTTCGAACAGTTTGAGTTTTTAACTCCGTGGTAGGTACCTATGACAGCAAATAAAAATATTGGTATTGTATTTACGCTAACCTAGTTCGATATTTTGTTTATTTATCTACAAGAGTGTATACTTACTACTAGATATTTTATAAGGCCGCGGGCCGAATATATAGTAGTCGATTTTATCTTGAATCTCATAAAATAACTTTTTAATAAATTCTTATTTGTATTAAAATAGAAATTGTGTACTTTTCCAATGACAATATGTCAATTTGAATTCAATAATACGTATATGAATTGTGTTACTGCTTTTAGACAATATTCGGTTTTACACAATATCCGTCATCTTTATATTTGTTATTCATTTTTATTCGTAAGTAGGTACCCTTTATAATCCATAATAAAAATTAAATTTTATTTTATTAAACGTTCTTTATTGCAATACATTTAAAAAATAATCAAACTAACAATATTTTTTTAATTTTTAATATATTTTAATACCTACAGAAAAATATGGAATGGAATATTTTTTTTCTTTAATTTTTACAAATGAGTTTCTAACACAGACATTAATATGATACCTCGACAATTATTATAAACATATTACATAATATTATATCATTGGTAATTAGACGAAATGGAAGATATAAACCAAGTAATGTCATCGGTACCTACCTGACTACCTATAATCATAATTTAATCAAACATATTTATAAAAATATTAAAAAATTATTAAATTGCATTAAATTATTAAAATATTTATGCAAACATCAGTTCGGTTTTCTAATAAATTACAATACCATTTAAAATAGTTGATGTCTAAATGTCATATCAAAAACGAAAATGAGATGATTCACTTTGTATTTTTAGAAAATTATATAAGTTATATTAGGAAGATGCACACGTGAACATTTTCGTGTATACTTTAGTTTTATTAATAGAATAATACAATACTGAATACGAGCAAAATGTCCCTTATCACTGAACAAAACTGTAAATGAATGAGGCTTATTACATCCAAACAATGTAAAATGTAAATAAATTATAAAGGTTAGGAACCAACCTACATTATACCGACACACTTAGATATTGAGTTGTTTTTATAATATACCGCAGACCTCAATAAGTATATTGCACATTAAAAACTATCAAAATAATTGTTTTTGCAAACATTAACTACATTAATTTTTATAACAGAAACTCAATTATAATATTAGACATTTGGCTAACTGTATACCTACACGTATAATATATATTTTTCTCTCTATAACATAATATTCAATAAATGTATTAAAAGAAAACCCTAAAATAGTATCGAATTGCGTGACTTGCAAACCAAATAGTTTCATTGTCCCAATGTCATGAAAAACAGAATTGGTTTGAAATTTAATAATATTGATTTTAAAAACTCTATGAATAGCCATAAAGTAGAATAAAGTAAAGAAAAAAATAACAGCTTACTATTTTTATATATAACACACGAAATTTATTATTCAGCAAACTAAATAGTAAATATTTGCTTATATTTAATTGAATTTGAGACTGAATAGTTACACGACTATACGAGACATTCAAATTCAGAGTAGGTATTAAAAAAATTGTTTCTAGTTCTAAATGCTAATCATAGATAAATGCAACACAGGCACGCTACGCCGAAAACAAATAGTTCCTATCACTACGTGTGCTCGCCAGACTTGGTAGAAAATTAGAAAAAGCGATACCTAAATACATATAGCCCATATAGGTATAGGTGTGAATGTGAATGATGATAGAATTGAGACGCACTTTCGTTATGACTTTAGGGTGGAAAGGAATCTCGGCTGGCAATGATTTCTAGATTTATTTAGAATTAACAATTTGTATTGTTTTGAACTTTTGACCACGAAGACTAGAATAAAGAGACCAAATTCCATTTCTGAGAACGTCCCGAAATAAATTACACGATTAAAAGGCCACGGGCTTGCGATGCGTACGCTAGAGCTACAACTTTAACCCGTGTAGTATAGGGAATATCAATGATTTTTTGCGTTTTTAGGAAAACATATTATACAATATTTTGAACCATGACCTTTTCAGATTTTATAGCTTGCGCGATTACAAATTTATAGATGTAAATATTATGTGTAGGTACTCATATTTCATAAACATTCAATATTCTTAAGACGCTAATTTGAGTTGAACAATACATACCGCCATATCGGTATAAAATAAAACACATGTGTATGGTATATTCGGCTCAGACTGACTGTGAACACAGACATATAGATATAGATATAAAATACCTACTAAGGTATTTTTGTATTTTTGTTTACTTTATATAGCACCTATATCTTATGTTTTTCATGCGATCTAGACATCTTTCTCATGTTTATATCTATAATCAATTATGTTTAATGTATTTTTATGTTTTTTTTTTATTTCATTTGTATTGAATTGCTGTTTTAGAAATTCTATTATACAATCTAAGTTTATCCACATATGCACTACTTTAACTCTCAACCTCCAACACAAGCCTTATGCTTACAGGTGGTTGATAAAAAAAATTAAAAATAGAAAGAAAATAACTTGACATAGTGTTAGCCTTAGCGGATTGCATAAATTAATTGTGTACACAATAATAAAAAAAATATTCATGAAAAATACACATAATATGCTTCACATTTCACATTTATTATATTAATGCGTAACCGTTCGGGCTATACAATCTAAAAAGGGTTATGGTTCAAAATAATGTATATTATTTTCCAAGAAACGAAAAAAACATAAATATTCCCAAAGGTGCGCGGGTAAAGTAACAACTCTAGCGTACACAGCGTAGCCAGTGGCCATTTCATCGTACTACTTGACACGGCTACGGCGGTGCTGGTTGGCGCGGTAGGCCGGCAGCTGTGTTGAGTGTGAGGACAAGTGGCAGCCGGCAGGTGAATGGTGATGCGCCGACGAACACGCTCAAGCGGTATGTATCGTAAAATGAAAAGTATCGTTTTATGTTGAGTCAAAAACAAGAATAAATGTGGTCACTCGGCGAAGCAATAGTCGACTAAAAATCACAATGATTGATAAGGCGTTTACCTACTATACCTACATAATATTATTTTATCGTGTCGGACGGGTTGCGGTCGGAATACACGGCGATGGTGTGGTTGGGCCGACTTATCTTTCACAGTTTCACGTCCTTGTGCCCTGGCGGCTTGAGAGTCAACAGTATCGGTTTGACACAACCTGTGGAGTCGATGGTGGTTGGTAAAAACTAAAAGCGTAGACCGGTCGCTGCGGCGCCTGTACTTCGTGCTGCAGGTTGCCGTTGTGCACCGTGCCAGACTCTTTGCGGTACGACTGTACGAGTTTGTTCTCTTGTTTTAATCTTAACGGTTTTCATGACTGATAAATCGAAGTGATAATGATTAATAATATAATGATATGGACTGCTCGTGGCACCTGGGTATCATAAAATTGCGATCATAACTACTATAAATGGACAATTAATCATTTATTAAAAAACGATATGATATAAAATCAGCATAAACATACTAGGTACCTACCTAATTAGTTAATGTACAACGCCTCCCACACACCACGTATATCGTATATGTAACTCTGTAAGTAGTACCCATGACCTACCTACGTATCTCTATGTTCGCACAGTTCGTTTTTCTACAGAAAAAATGTTTAGTATAAGCCGAAATGGTACGCTAGGACGACACAGATTTACCGTATCACACATTACGGTGATTACGCACTCATTGTCCACCTAATTGCCACTAGCACAAATATAATATAATATTAACCGTGTAGGTGCACATCAAATTTTTTTTTCATCATACCTTACTATAGACATGGAAATATAGTATAAATGTATTTGTTCATAAGGTTTGAAGAAAAAAAAATGTTGATGTGTATCACTGTAAATATTTTTGTGTGAGAGACAAATAGGTGGACAATGAGTGAGTAATCGCCGCAATGTGCGATACAGTAAATCTGTGTCATCATAGAGAAACATTCCCGCTTGAAACAAAAATTTTACCGTGGAAAAACAAAATTTTGAAAATACAAATACACACTACTGCGGTGAACCTTAGCGGCAAACTACTATATAGACTATGGTTGCTATTATATTTCAAAAAATATCCCACACGAAACGCTCAGTAATTTTTATGATAATGCAATTATTATGCGATGGGCCTATTTATTTCGTAGAGTTGTGCGACCACCACAGATATATACTAATTACTAGATGCCCGACTAAATATACCACTGCGTATTGGTGTTTGAAGCCAAATAGGTTGGGCAATGTTTACTATCTGTTATCAATATAATTATTATGATAACATAATAATATTATTATTATAAAAAATGTACCTACTACCAAACACTAATGAGTACTTTAAACTATTTGCTCCTACGAGTACTGGTAAGTAGTAGTACTACCATGTGATTTAATAATACAAATTTTAAATTATTATAAATATTATAATTTTGTCTGTTATCACTAACATTGATAACATCGGCTTGTAAACAATGCCCAATATGCATTATGACTGTAGAATTATGTTGGCTTCAAGTATGGGAACCGTGTCGGGCAATTAATAATTATTATATATCTGCGACCACTGACCAGTACATCAACAACCTAGATGGTGAGATAAAGAAATGGTATCACCTTATCGTCTGTATATCGTGGTATGTTTATGTATCTGTGTGTATATCTTGGAATAATCCACCTTGGAATACAGTTTAAGAAAATCTTAAAAGAAAAAATGAGATATCATGGAATAGTAAGCACATTTTTGTGTACTTGTCCTTGACCCCGGAGATTATAAAATAAATTTATTCGACAACTACGTCACGTCTACACGTCTTCTTAGATGATAAATGATTTGTTCTTCTTTGATATCATATTTATGCTTTATCTGCTTGGTTGGATTCAGAAATTGTACCTGTCTTTCTACTAGCAGACAATAACAGTCCATTTCTGTATAAGTGAAAAGTCTTATACACGCTCATAGATTTTTATTTATTTAACATATATTGTTACCTCGTCTAGTGTTTTGTTTAAGTATAATTGTTTAAAATATTTCATTGAAAATAAATTTAAAATAATTTTCTTTTGGTGTTAGCATTAACTACATATTGTTATTGATAGGTAACAAATTAGTAATTACGTCAATGATGACGGAAGTGTTTACACATAATTATGGACATTTTGATTTACTGCCGAATGAAATGGTAATAAATATATTAATCTCCATCGACGTGAACACTCTTTTCGATTGTAGACTTGTGTGCAAGAGATGGCAGAAACTTATAGACACTTATGTATTTCAAGAAAAAGCTTTTCGAGAAAATAAGTTTGTGAATAATGGTCAAGGATACTACAGTTTCTCACAAATCAGTGCCAACGATGTTAGAAGACTAGATTTACCGTGGTACGTGTTCTATATTATATGCAAATACGATCCCTTCAATCGAAATTTAGTGAAAAATCACTGTGGACAATGTAAGTAAATAAAAAATTTATTATGAATCGGGTTTAACATTATCTCTGATCAGAATTAAAAATAATTCATACAATTTCATGATGATTTTTATATTAACTACAGATGGATGGAAGTATTGGGAAAGTAATAATGATAGTTTTTCAAGCCAAAATGATCTTAATTGTTTTTGGACGGTTGAACAAATACCTCAAAGTGCACATTTAATGCTGGACGATTCAAATTTTGATGGGCATACAAGCTGTTTTTCATCCTATGAAAAACGTAGTCTTACAAAGGATCAAGAAATTGTATTCAAAGATCATGGTTTGAATGATAATATAATGAAGACTCTTCAACCTCAAATTGCAGTTAGTGCATGGTAAGTACCTACTAATATTTAAATATAATATATTTTCTTTTTTTATCAAATAATAAAACAAAATGTGTTGCAGGTATAGATGTGCAAATCATGCGGCCGGCAAATATACGTTACGAGTATATCTTAATAATGCGTCCAAACATCTTTTACAAGCACATATTATTTCTAAAAAGATGTCAGAAGACAGAATCAGTCTATGGAATAAAGTTTGTATATTAATCCTAATATTAAAAAAAATATTTCAAAATATTTCAACAAAATTATTATTAAATATTGTTTTTTAGGTTTCATATATGTTTCAAACTGAGGGCAATGAGTCTTACTTAACTATATCTCATTACATGGAAAACAGACCACAATTCCCATTGCTATTATATGTTATTGATGGTTTTAAAGTATCCGGCTCTGTAATAAAAATTTTGCTACCATCAAAATTTAAATCTAAATGAGAGATTCATATTTGATGAAACATTACAATATTTATATTAACAGTAGGTACTCAAAAATTAGATAAACATACCCAGAAATATAATTTTGTAACAATAATGTTTTTTTCTATACCTATGTATTAATTAATGTTAATTATATTTAAATACTTAATGATATAAATTGGACAGTAAGATAAATTAATATTTTATTAAATAAAAAAATAATAAGTAACTGTAGATCTAAGGCTTATTTTTATTACTTTATTAATATTTACTTATAAATACTTGAAGTTAAGTTCATTTATTCGTGGTTTCAAACATATCATATTCATTGTAATATTGTATGGATAACATATTTTACAATATAAATATATAACATAATTTAAATACTGTCAAATTAGTAGATGTAGGTTTAAAATGTTTACAGAAGTAATTATAGTTTGAAAAATTATATAAACTGTAAACCATTACAAATTTAAAAAATGTTATAATATTTTATATAATTGTTCAATAAATTGAGCGATGAATTAATTGGTGTTACAATGATGATTTTTATTGTGTGTCTGCCATCGACCTGGAGCAGTGAAAATGCTTCATTCTACATCTTTAACTTTCAGAGCATTTTCAGGTAAAATACCAGACTTTAAGAGAAATTTAATACATTCTACTATTGCTTAAATCGTAATGTTCAATACAAAATAAAATTTTCCAAATATTCAAACTAATATGTATCTCCTACTTTTAAAATCAAGCTATTTATTAGTATTTGAAATTTTAGATTTTTTTCTCTGAATGTTAATTTTTATGCTTGGCAAAAAACTTGACAATTATATACAATTTAAACAGATAATTATTGTTATAAATTTAAATCATTTTTAATTAGTGTAACTAAAGCTTATACATTTAATACAAGAATCCTTGTAAGTTCTATCAAAAATATAAAAATCTCAAATGTTATTAAAGTTTTACCCAAAAAATATTGATTTTATATAATATGTTTTTGTACGTAATTCAAAAATATAATTCATACTTTGGGTATTTGAAACTTATTGTCATTACACATATGTACCTATTATTATTTACTATACACAATGAAATGTTCTAAATATTAAAATTAATTTTAAGCTATTTATGAGACAAGTCTATTCACACTGTTTTAGGGTACATTTGTATAAACTTATTTGCTGATAATAATTATTGTAATATTTATGAAATAATTATTGATAATTATTATAAAATTTAAGTGTGATATTAGTTGTTGGTAAAAATTAGTTCAACCTGCCATAGGTATTACTTATAGAAAAATAAATTACTAATAGTAATATAAATAATATCAATAGAAATATGACTATCACTTTATCGATCTCTACTCAGAAAAGTTTTTGGTATGCAAAAAATGTTTTGTCAAAGTATCCCATGCACATTTGTATACTAGTTAGTCATTAGTTATTAATCTGCATAATACATAGTTAGTTATTACTTATTATATTTTTATTCATTCATAGAATGACAACTTAATTGAATAATATTTAATATTATAATATTTGCAGGTAATTAATAATATTTTAACAATTAATTGTATGCATTATTACATATGTATTTTATAAAACTAATCATAGTATTTTTTAATATTTATTAAAGTTTTGTCCATCATCAAATTAGGTACCCACGCGACAAATGGCAGGAAATGTATATATTTGTAAATGTTTATGCTGAATACTTAAATGTATGATGTTTGTTGTGTTAATTATTGCTATACATAAATATCTAGGTAACTACATAAAGGATATATATAGTTATGTATTCCAAGATTGTAAATTATAACTTATAATACATAATAATACTATTAACCAGGTTAAGTGTTTAATATTATTTTGATTTCTATATTGATCTACAGCAAGGACTATTAGTTACCTATTGGTTATAACATATTTATAATATATAAGATCTAATAATATATATTGATATTTGATTACATAGGTACCGTTATTATTAGAATTATTCTAATTGCTTACTAAAATTGAATTATGTAGGCGTTATTTTATTTTATTTGTTGGGTCAAAAAGCTTGAAAATTTAATACAAAGTTTCTAATATACTGTTATACTGGCAGTTGTAAAATATTAAAAATACAGTCACAATTTTTTTTTTTGAAGGCATTTAAAGTTCAAATTTTGACAAAATTTACAAATTATTTTGTAATTAAAAATGTTAAAAATGTTCAACTTTTATAGCTAAGCATTGAAAATTTAAAAAAAGATTCTATTTAAGTAGATGATTCTGTAACCAAAAATATAAATGTAAGTTATTTTGTTGTAATTTATAAATATTTGTGGGTACCTACTTGAAACTTCTAAAGTTTATTATTATATACAAATATGATAATATGCAAATAATAACGTATCGGCTGGCAGCGACTCAGTAGTAATAACATCAATATTAATAAAATATAAAATACCCTAGGATGACCAACCGTCTCCGCTCTTAATGGTTTTTTGTGTTCAGTGCTATATCATTATATCCATTTGTATCATACTAGCAAAGCGACATCCACTGACCCCTTCCCCACTTTTTCCAATTTATATTATTACAGTTGACCTTAATAGATTCCAGTTGCTACAAATAATTCTAAATGTTCAAGTATTTTTTTAGCAGAAGAAATAAAATCAATTCGTATGGAAAAGTTTGGAAAAAACAAATGTTTTAAAATGTTAATTACCTAATGAATTATAATATGTGTAGATAATTAATTACATTCCAACTATTAATTTGGTACTTATAATATTAAGTATAACTAGTTGTAGACCATTAGGTAAACAAATATATAAAAATATGTAGGATTTTGTCATTGATTAAAGTATTCAAGTATATAAGTTAATAGCAATACATTTATTTAGAACTGTAAGACAAAAGTAGGGTTAATGTAAGTAATTAAATTATTATGTTATATTGTTATTTGTTATTTGCTATCTTTAAAAAAGGCATAATTTTTTAATTTAATATTAAAAGAGTAACCAGTTTTTTATTAAGTTTAGTTACTTTATTTTCTGATTTTCCTGAGTGCTACCTTACTGCTTCGACTTTCAACTTTCAATGACCATAAATTAACCGATTACAGATCAGATTTAAAGAATACAATTAACTTAGAGGTAGGACTACCTTCACCATTCTAACCTTATGTAATTCTCCGATGACCATATATTAACCAGTTAGGTACCTACAGATCAGATTCAAGAAGTGCAGTAGAATTGTGTAGCTACTCAAACAAAACATATAAATTTATTGGTCGAAAACACTTTTATTCGATCATAAATCAATCACCAAAAGAAACACACTTAGCTCGTACTACGACCGTCGCTTCTTGCGTATAATCGTCGTATCTACTTTTCCGTCTTATTTCTCGATGACAACATGACTGTGCGTGTTGGCGTGTGGCGGTGTTGTAGTACACTTTATGTCACATCTTGCCCCATCTGACCTATCCTAATTTCTTAGTTGCTGATTGTAATTAATTATACTGATTGTTGTTTATGAAAAAAAATATTAAACTAATTCTATCTCCATTTTTATTTTTTAAATACTGTTATATCTACCTTTATAATAAGTACTTAACAGGCAATACAATATATTCTTGTACAACTCCTAATCGATGTTTTAACTTGTTTGAAGCGTGTACTAACAATATATTGATGTTTACTAATTTTTCGAATGTATAATTTAAAAATAGAATATTGCTTTTACAAATGAAATATCGCAATAAAATAATAAATATTTAAAACATGCAGTTTTTTATTTAGCTTTATTAGCTTTATTACATAATAAAATGTATTGGCGTTCGGTTTATAGAGTGTTTTTAATCTTTTCACAAACATTATACGTTCCCAAAACTTTCTATAGCCCTAGTAATAAAATTATGGTATCAAATGTATAGCTACGTAGTCGGGGTTATACGATTGTGATGGACGATAACATAGAACATAATATTATTTTTATCACTATTGAAATATTATTGACAATTATATTAGTTTTAACTGTTGTCTGTAATGTTATCAAATTATTATTTATTTAATAATAGATCAGCAAATTTATGGACAAACAGAATTATGGAGCCATGTATGTCTTCCATAATGGAACAACCATGTTATATTAAAAGAGTTAGGTGCATATAATTTATTGGAATATATTACAATTTATAAACTTTTGCACAAATTTATAAATGAATAAATTATGAAAAAGCAAATTTGAATATTATGATTGTACTTAAAACTAGGTAACATAGGTATAAGGTATTATAATATTTTGATTTTTAAACTATCCATTTTTTTTTTTTTGTTTAAATGGTAATAATTGGTATACAATACTTTATTGAAATTGAACATTTTAACTTTAGACAAATTTTTATTCGTGGAGGTTACGTGGTTTGAAATTTAAAAAAAAGTAATAGTATAAATCCAACTCGAATTTTTAGTGCATTTTTAAGTGTTGACATTTTAACCTAAGTAAAATTATATTACGTGACTATATATGCCTACTATAATTCCAAATAAAAAAAACTGAGATAATTAAACATGAATTAATAATTAAAAGTTAAAAATTATAGGTATAATTTTGTTTGCGGATGACGATCAACATACCTGTAATGGGAAATTATAAAAAATAACAAGTTAAGCAGGTGTTTATAGTAAAGGCTTATATTGATTATTGAATTACGTGGGACAAAACAAATATATAAGTGTACGTAATAGACCAATACTACTTAACGAGCCCTATAAATTAATTTAATTATCATAGTATTATATTATAGAAACAAAATTAATTTTTCTGAAAAATTACATATTAAATACCATTTTAACCCTTGTGTACGACCTCCTCATAATATTTATATTAACATTGTACATACCTATATATTATGATATAAGTATATAATATATTAATATATTATATTATTATGTATTTGTATAATTTATATCATAATATATACAGTACATCTATATAGTACAATGCACATTTTACTGCTGTGAAAATTCAATTGTTGTTGGTTACGTAAATTATATCATTTTCCTGTTATTGCTTTAGTTAAATTAATTTGAATTTTTATTGATAAGCTTAACCATAAGAAATGTAATTTAAAGTCTGTTTCATTTGCACACATATGGAAGGCTATATAACAAAGAAAAAACTGATCGGATTTATAAAGCACAATTTTAAACCATAATGTACAAGTCAAGAACAAAGGTTTTACATAGAATAACCAAACACCATCCCTCCCCTACAAAAAAATGGAGCCTATTTGCATCTATGATCCTTAACTTAAAACATCTACATATATAATTACTAACTCCCTTCCTATATGTAGTGGGTGATGTGTGTGCTCTGTGGTTTGTAAATTGACATAGTTAAAAATACCAAATTACTTACAGATTACAATATTGACAACCATAAGCTAGGTTATATAATTATCTATTTCTAATGGTTTTGTAAACCAAAACACCTAAGTCCTATAATCTCTTGCAGTCTCGTATGTCATCCTTAATTCAACCGGATAATCCTTCGTGTAGATTTATATGTAATTGACTAAGGTATGCTTTAATTCAACTATCCATTCAAAATAAATTATAGCAAAATTACTAAGAGAGGCTATAATGAGCGGTTTCAGTGCAGATTTGATGACCGCGAGCCTATATACGTTTTTTAATACCTATATCTATGAGATTAAAATTATTGCATTTATTGTAATTTAGTTTTTAGTTTCTAAGTACAATTTGTATACAATGTTGTACAGACTGAATGGTGGAGGTCTTATAATAAAATGTAAAATTAATCAATATTTTTGTATGTATCGTTACGAAAGTTCAAAAATATTCTTAATTCATTATTCAGTACTCAAAAAAATAAATAAATAAATAAATAAATAAATATACAAATTAAAAAATATTCAATATCAACTTGAATGAATATTTTTAGAAAAAATGATAATTTGACAATAATAGAAAATTATATTTACTTTTTTTCTTATAAATATCAAAAAGAATCAAAATCATCGTAAAAAAAGTTAAATACTATATCATTGTCTTTTGAGTAGATAAGAAATAAAACAGATATTCTTATATTATTTCATTGATAGAGTTTAAATACAGTTTAAGCAATAAATATTTGTGGGTGAAAATAAATAGATGCTTCTCATTATTTATTATTGATTATTCAAATTTTAAAAAAAAAAGTGTAATTATATTATAACGACGGGAAGGGTTTATTTAAACAAATGAACCCACATGCAATGCCTATTTAGGAAACCATCAATATAGTTTTAAATCACTTAAATCAATAACATATTTCTATGTGTGTAAATTGAAAAAATACGATTTGTTAAGGAGATTCGATACCGTGATTTTCTGTCTTCGTCTAACACACGCGTGACATATGATTTTAGCAATGTTCTTTGCCAAACTTACCAATTTATATAGCGAAGCTATAAGAAATGTGAAAACAAATTTTAATTTGTAGTCAAGTCTATTTGAGATCGACTTTACCACGTTTTTGATTTTAACTTCTCCGAAATTGGACATACTATGGTGATACAATATTAAACAGTAACCTAATTTAGGTTACCCAAATCCAATAAGCTCAATTTTAATACTCTAAAATTAATAATTTTTGTTTAAATTTTCCCTGCAAAATTAATTTTAATATGCAACTTATACAGTAAAAGTACAGACCATGAACAAATAACTAAAAATAAGGGAAGTCGATCTAATAGCTAGATTTTGTATAAACGTATAGTACCTAGGTTTCAAATGTAGTTTGTGGCTCACCAATGAGTAGGTCAGTGTAATCATGGAGAATGGAGTTGTATGATTTGAATTCAATGACAAATAATTACAAAAAACAATTTTAAGTGGTGTCGGCGAGCAATTTCTGATAATATTTTAATATTTAATAATTTCTTTATATTATACTATTAGTGAAGTAATTGTTATCAAAAATATCAAATACAATATTATATCATATTACATTTTTTTTATATTTGTATAAGTCAATACTAACGTACCGTAGAACTGTGTAAATATATTTGTGGTAAATAGCATACAATTACTCATACCTTTTTGAAAATTACATCGTGTATAATAGAAAGAGAGAACAATAAATCGTTATTTAAAATGTTTACATCAAATTATCGTAAAGGTTTTTATTTAATTCCAAACAACTTATAAAGTATGGAGCATTACATTTTAAGTTAGTATGAAAATACAAAATTATATGCATTATTAACTAGCTACAAAATAAATAATAATTATATTGGTAAATGCTTGTCGTTTTGAAAAACAATGAACAAACATTTCCAAAATCTATTTAAATGACTTTGTATTTGAGGTATTTTTTGATATTGTTGTAATGATAATTTATTGGAAACCTTGGATTAAATTCTCAAGCTTTTTGACTTAAACAAAACAAATTGAAAAATTTTTTTTTAAAAATTGAACATTTACCTATAATAATATTATATACTAGTATGTCTATTATTATTATTAGTTAATATATTAATTATAAATCTAAAAAAAGTCAATAAAATTTAAAATTACATCACATTTATAAAATGCTAATAAAAATAGTTGTTAGTTGATGAAAATGTCAAATATCTAAGGTCAATCATTTTTTAGTTACAACACAATATAGAGCACAATATTTAGTCGAAAACTGGTGTTATGTAATTATTCCTGTTATTAGTTTTACTATTCCACTATTATTAATTAAATATCAAGTAATATTAATAACATTGAAGAGTAATACAGTATTTTATTTTTGAACCCCGAAAGTACCAAAATAAAGATTTAATTTATTACCAGAAATCATCATCAAAGTTGAATAGCTTCTATAAAAAATGTCTTTAGACACAAAACAATCATATACACATCACTGTAAAGCTAATTATACATTCATCGCTCTGTTCGGAATCTATAAGTAACAATACGCTTAGAGTTTATGCTATTGACTCGTGATCGCCGATCGATCGTAAAATATATATAAATTTAATTCAACCAAAGCACTTTAATTTTTATGATACCGATTAAAATAAAAACGTATTTATTATTTCAATTTATATTCGACCCAGTTAATAAGAATTCTTTATCTATCCGCTATTATCTATTTATATTTAATCGATCATTTTTATTTATTTATTTCAAATACAAGTCTCGTACAAACTATCACAATAAACGAGCGTGATGATGTTATGGGATTACAGGCAAGGGTAACGTGCAACTACTGTGTTATACTCAAGAGTAAGAGGCAGCTCCAGCTGCGGAGCGATCCATAATTGACATTAGACTTTGGCTATAATTAATACAATACCATTTTAACATCAAACACCATATTTTTAGATAAAATGTACAATGTGGAGGTACCTATTCCTACAATAATACTACAGAATTCTATAATGACGCTATGTTGATAATTAAAAGTACTGAGATAGACCTATGACTATAGACTAAAGGAAATATACGATGGTTTGAGTATTTCCTTACCATTATTATTTGGTTTAAAGTCTACCAAAAAATAGATAGTGAATATCCGTTATTTGAACGTTTGCATCGCTACGGGCAAAATGGCTCCATTCAACTGGAACCTCAGAACTATCGGCACCTAGTGAGAGTGGTGAGGAAGGTGAAGAATTATGATAATCGTCATATAAGGCAATATAACATTGATGAAAGCAATATATGGTGGCTTTTGTCTGTGTCACTCACTTGCAGATTCAGGATAGCGTTATAAATCAAACGTCAGTGGCTAATCAAAAATGAAGATGTCAACTTCTATGACAATCCATTAGTAATATACCCGTGATTTGTACTAATGTGTTTTTGATTGCAGTGTAGTTTGTTATATTTATAGTATAGACTGGTGGAGCCCCTGGGCCTGAGTGTTGACGATTTGCTAGACGATTTAAGAACGGGTCTCTCAAAATCAACATAGATACATTATAATACTCGAAGTGCCTTGTAGAACTTCTACGTTTTCCTTATTAGTCACCTAAGAGTCGAATATATTAGGTATTTAGGCGAGTTTGGACATGATAGCAACATAATACATTTGGATTTTATTTGTTAACTCGATGAAACCAATTTAGATTGCGGGATGCATTGTTTTTATTATTAGAACGAGGCGATGCCTTATTGTTCATATTGGATACAGTGAACGCACTGGAACAACAATAATTTTTCTTATATTATGCTACGTGCCTACGTAATACATTTATACAATTTATTGACATGCATAAATTGTGTAGTTAATTTTAAATTGATAATTATATATTTATACCATTAAGTAAATTAATATATTTGGTAAGAAATTATATGTGGCCAACAAGTCATTTTTAAAATTAATATTCGGCCCTTTCCAAAATGTTTAGCGATGGTGGCTAGTGTTCTGGGCCAACATCGAACTGACTACTACTAAATTATAAAAATAATTATCGTATTACATATACCGTACGATAAGTCATGCTCATGCAGGTTGTAATAATTAAATGATAATTAGTGTTAAGTGTATATATGGTTCTTAAACTACAAAAATTGATTCAATGAAATACCTTTGTAAAATGTACACCTACAAATTTCATAATTATTTTAGGGATTTAAGCAGCAACCACTGAGGAAACTTTTATTGTTTATTTGATTGTAATTTTTTTCATTTAAAAACTTTTTAGAAGTGTACAAGTATTGCAAAACTTTTCTAATATTTTATGTATACCTTCGTTTTTATTGTTACTTATATTCTTTATGTATTGGTAGCTAAACAAGTACAACAATTAGGTATTAAACATAAAATTAATATGATGGACATGTAATTTTCGCAACATTTTAGTTTGGAAATTATACTTTCATAGTTTTACTTATGGTACGTTCTATAATCTGTTAATTTATTATAAATTAACTTGAAATTTCGTTTGAATTTACTGTAATGATGCAAGTGATTATATATACTATGCAGTATCCTTAGAGTGAGATAAATGAGCACCTGCTGGCTACTGGTTACATAATATTACGCACATTTTTTCTTTTTGGATAAAACTTTTTGGGACAGTAAACACGATCAAAAGATTTTATGCAGTCATGCAGAAAATTTCTAGATTGAAAATTGAATATAATATATTTTATTATATTTCATATTATGGTAGTGTTGTAGTAAGAGACTTTGCTGTAGTAAACAAGATCAAAAGTTTGTATTCAGTCATGCAGCACCTAGCTGATTGAAAATTGAACCCGTATATAGTACATTATACATGGGAAGATAATGAAATACAAGCAAAAATTATTTTTCAATAAAATCTAGACCAATTTATAGATCAAAATTATTTTTCAAATATAAAAAAACATCCATCCCAGTACTCAGCAGTCTCAAACTTCAATAAACCAAACTTTAGTACGCATTCGTTTTTTTTCTCATGCCAGCGTTTGAAGAAAATATTATGCTTATGTGCATACAACTCATATAAAAATGAGTTAAGCTATAAACAAAATTTATATTATAAGCCAATCACTCATATAATATTTATATTGTAAGGCATAAAATAAATGATTATTTGCCTTGTTTAAAAAAATTACACAAGTATTCTATGTAAGCATCTACATTCTACATATTATAATACTTACATTTTTTAATTTAAAATAATAATATTGTACATTAAATATTAAAATGCTTGTCACATGAAACAAATTTACATAGAAACATATTTTTAATACCCATATTATGCTGCTATATGAACTTTGTTAAAACAAAATAAACAATGCATACATCTTTCAATCCTTGTTTATAAGAAATTGGTTGTGCAAAATACAATGTATTATATAAGTATAATGTACACGTTGAAATTCTGGGTCGTGGACAATACCCAACCACAGTTTTTGATGGGTAGTATGCTTGCCCTTGCCCTTGCTGAAAACCCAATAATAATTTGTGGACTTTCAAAGCGATAAATAACATAAATAACGTTGTAGTGTATATATTTTGTAGATTGTGGTGGATATAATATTATTAATTGGTATTTTACTATAATGGTTCGTCCATACATTGGTAAGCCAGCTTAGCGCCGCTACGAGTTTAATAATAACAGTAATTATTATTATCATGATTATCAAGACGGTCAGTCTCTCACTCTCTCTCTCTCTCTCTCTCTCTCTATCTCCATCTGACTGGGAAAATAAAATGGTTTTAAAAATAATCTACCGAGCGGCGACAACGAATCAACGAAACGTTTACGGACAAAAAATAAAATAAAAACGGAAAAAATTCGGCAGTTTTATTAGCGCTTGCGCGCACGCGCGTTTCCGAGATCCGATTACAAATCGTCCCGGTGGCACAGTCCCCCTAAATATATACATCGTACCGCGCTGTTCTCTATATAACGCGCGGGATGACAATTTGGCAACCACGTCGATCAGGAAGACAGCGACGGCGGTGGTGGTCAAATCACTGCGCGTGGCACGACTTTAATATTATAACATTAATATAGTCGTCTTCATCGTTTCTGAGAGAAATTATGCTAGTGAAATCGGGCGAGGAGACTAACCCGCGAGTTCGAGTTCGGAGAAAATATATTATTGTGTTTGAAAATCATGACGATTAAAATGAATAACATTAAAATCGACAACGTAGAGAAATAAAATAACTTCCTACTTGTAGCCACTTAACTCAGGCGGGTCTCGAAAGAAAATCATTCTTCGTTACCACTATAGAAATTCTGCGAGAACCATGATCTTATATCACGAGACATTGTAGGAACCAAATCGCTTAAACAGGCTTGGATTAGTTGTTAACAATGCAACCAGAATATGAATTGGAATCTTCTGGAAATCTTGGAATTAATACCCTGACTCTAACCCTTATTTAATATTATTAGGGTACCGGAATCGAAATTAGTGCTGATAACAGATAGGTATCTGATGGTATAGATTTTTTGGTTTACATAAATAATAGAAATGTTCTTACAAAACTAAAAAAATATTTTAATGTATAACAATATTTTAATATTATTTTAGCAGTTAAGTTTGTTATTTTCATACCGGATTTCTGAATATTGAAAAAAAATATTAGCTTATCAATTTATTATCAATCACCACAGATTGATAATTATTTGTTTAAATATAAATGTTGGAAAAAAATACAAACTGCAGTAAAAGTGTGTATGATGTAAGTAACTACATGTTTTTGCTTTTTATTACTTCATTCGTGTTTACTTAGATATTTACAATTTTAAAAACCAATTATGTATCTATAGATACTAATTATATTCACTTTTAGGTACTAAAAACAGAATTTGTTTACTGTTATGTTAGCAAAAATCAAAATTTGAGAGAACAATGATATTATTTAAAAATCTATACCGAAACGGGAACAGAAAAAAACAATTAACTTTCCAAACCTAGGCGTTGCACCATAATTTTATTATATTTTGATCGTCATAGCGGAGATAAAATCACTATAGTCATATAAATTATAGGTATATGCAAGTACAACCGCTCCGGGGCCTAAACAGTCAATTGAAGTTTACAATTTTTCAGCAATATCATAAAAACTTCCTAGGTACATAATATATAGAACAATTATTTTTCATTGTTGAATTCAATCAATTAGTATTGTGAAAAATGTATAAATGTCCGTTAGATCCATTTGCAACGAATTTGTTTCTTTAACACTTCCATGATATCCATGGTTATGCGGAAAATTGTAAGTACAATTTTATTTTTCAATTTTAAATATTGAACTTCAAAACACTGCGTACATAAAGGATACACACATATTACCTCCTCACAGGGCTGGCGCATGCAAACAAAGCTATTACGAGATAAACTAAGGCGGCGCTTGTAGACCACCACCCCCACCTCGACACCATCAACAACAACAGCACAGAAACGTATATTATATAATATTATAATCTTCAGCCGGATGAGTGACGACATAATTAATATATTATTATGCAGTCAAAAGCCCAAATGGGCTAAGATTCCCGGACTGAAGAGATTGTTACTTTGTATTATAATAAACAAGGTGATGCCTTTAAACACATTATCTCGATAAATGTTTACCTACTAAATGCGAATTATTAAATACATGAAATGTATAATTTTTTGTATTATTGTATTGTTTAACATTTTAAATGGTGATAGTTTTTAAGTTTTTTAATTTTTTAATTTTTAATTAATGACAATTTATAATATACCTACATTGTTAATTTCATATTCTCCTAGAGGAAAAATATTTTTACGAGGACTTTGATTTATAAAAATCGAACCAGTTTTTAAATTTTTATTACTTCTAGCACTATCAACTGCGATGTTGATAGCTCAACAGTTTTAATTAACCAGTTGTTACAAGTATTTAAAGTTTAAATTAGTGGAATTCCACAACTGCTGAATTACCCTGAAAAATACTAGGCATTACTCCACTGATCTACAGTTATAAAGATGTTATATATGTAAGAATGCAAGATGTAAAAATTGAAAACATTAAAGATGTTGTCACCAAAAAAACAAAAGCACTAAAAAGAATATTAAAAGACCACAACAAATTATACATTTTTGTTTGAGAAAATTAAAAAAAAAAGTTTGTAGTTTTAAGTTTTTGTTGTAATGAGTGCGTTATCTGTTAAAATATTCACCCTGTATAATATATTAATGTATGTATATATATATATTTAAAGTTTTAAAGCGAGTTTTCGCGTTATTCTTAAGCGGTTGCTATATTATAAGTACTGCACATATATATATATATATACATGCACAGACTCTGACGACTAAGTATATACTAAAATGTAGTTCGACGATGACTGTACGCGCAAACCGTAACGGAGGGAGGCTGTGCTCTCTCTCTCTCTCTCTCTCACTGGCTCTCTTTCTTTCCATCCTTCGTCCGTCATGAAATAATGCCAAAATACCTTACGCGGGGGGGCAGCTGACGAAATCGGAGCAAACCGGCGTGTTTTAGCGTGCGTGTAATGGTATTTCAAACGGTCAGAGCGGCTGCTGCTGCTGCTGCTACAACTGCTATACCGCTGCCATCGCTGCAGTGTGGCAGAGGTGGTGGGGGGAGGGGGCACCGATGTCATAGACAAAGCTAAAAATGCACTTGCCACATACATCGCACAGTATTATGTTATTATTATTATTATATAGTTATTATCGACGTGTTCGAGTTTTCCGCTGTCGTCGCTGCTGCAATGACCGTCCGAGCACGCAACATCGGCTTCGTCGTGTATACTATATACAGATGTGAAAAACACGTGTTACCCATGATATTATTAATATACATCTCACTGCATCACGATTCACGAGTACAGCCACAAACGCGATGATTATAAGTTATAACTTATGAGAATATATTAATGTACTGCACATTACGCGTTTACAAACACGCTCACTAATAATAATGTTTGCGTGTGTGTGTGTGTGTGTGTGTGTGTGTGTGTGTGTGTGTGTGTGTGTGTGTGTGTGTGTGTGTAGGTGTGTTTGTGTGTTTGTGTGTTTGTGTGTGTGTGTGTGTGTGTGCGTGAGCATGCGTGTGTGTGTTTGTGTGTCAGTGTGTATGTATTTCAGTATACCAGCTGTACGCTTTGCGGGAGAAAACGCAACCCCCCTTCCGGTTTTGAAATGCGCGCCGATTTCAAATCGTAGTTATCTTCACAACACGTGGACAGATAATAATAATAATATATAATATCATAAAATATAATATTATTATAAGACGACGAGGCTACTTATTGTCGGTATACATATAACATAATATATAGTATACCCATCAACAGAATCTGATCGTCATCCAGAATGTGATAACTTCTTTAGGTACTAATATTTTTTTTTTTAAATTTTTCATTAATTCACATTTTAGTTGTTGGCAACTGATAAGTGTATTCGTTTCGGGTAGATAGTGGCCTAGCGGGTAGCTTCATAGTATGGGTAAGTAGGTGTACAGTCTGTATAGGTACTGGTACCATAATAGGTATGACGTGTGCCCCAAGATCCGGCTGGCATGCCACAGAAATAATCATATTATACTGTATAACTGTATGCAAACATCGTACGTACCTCTTCAAGACAGATCGTACAATAGTGTATTGCAGGCAGTGTCGGTCACCACGTGCGTCGCAGAAAGATTCCTCCGGAGACCAAAGTTGTAGGAGTCACAGTGTAGGCACGAAACGGCCAACGCAGCAGCCGGCTGTTGGGACAAGCAAAACAAAGCATATAAAACGGTTAAACGGCATAATAATTGACAGAATATTCGGTTTTCGGTCGTGTCGTTTTGATAGTAAAATAGTATATTATGTGCACTGCGGGGTGGCGACCGTAAGAACAAAAACCATCAAAATCATAACGAATAATAGACAATATGAATATTACGAACACGTAGTCGTGTACTGCCGATCGCGGACCATCGCTTCCGTCACCAGGTATACGATGGGCAAGGTGGTGTTGTCGTTCGTCTTTTGTCACCCGGACGTGATAACGGTGCGACGACGGGAAAATTGTACACAAAATACGACGGGCCTTACATTATAATATTCAGTATCCGAGTGTAATAATGTTGTAATATTATGGCAATACGATCACGGGGACGGGTGGACGGGGAAAAAAAGGACGGCGAAAAACCGGTGCGACGTTAAATTTTAAACTTGAATCCGACTCGGCGCGGGGGGCGAGCCGGGCGTGGAAAATCCGACAACCCAAACTCGAAGCGAGTGCGCACGCGCGTGCTCGTGTTTGTGTGCGTGTGCGCGCGCACGTGTGTGTGTGTGTGCGTGTGATAGTAATGACGGCCTAGGAGACGCGCAGCCGCTGCAGCAGACGTCCGCGACAACCGCACACCGAAAGCGCACTGGCGATCACTAGCGGCGGCAACGAGCTTTTTTGGCGCGTTTCGAAAGCGGCGGCGGCGGCGGCGGCGGCGGTGCCGTACAGTGTATGCTTATTTTAAGTGTCGGTTCGCCCGAAATGACGTTCGGTCCGCCGCCGCAGCAGCACCGGCTGTGCGCCGGCTGCCGGCGGAGCGTTCGCCTTGGGACGTGCGCAGCGTACGAGCGACGCACCGCCGCCCTCCGCCCCTACCCGTCCAGTCGCGACCGTCCGTCAGTCCGTCAGCTCGCCGCCCGATGGCAGCCGCCGCCGCCGCCGCCGCAGACACCTTTGGCCACCGCGATGTCGTCGGCGGCGTTCGGCACGACGAGCGCGATCGTCGACCGTCGCGCAAATAATATATAATATATATACACATGTATATACGATTACGTGTATATATATATGTAATATAAATTCGTGTAAGTTTAAGCATATATATATATATATATATATATATATATATATATATTATGCAAGTGTGTGTGCACGTGTGTACACGGTGGGCATATGTGCACGCACACTCGTTCGGACCAGGAATAACTCGGACGGCCGACGGGCTTTGCCAAAAAAACTTTTAAGAGTATTTTTTTTTTCGTTTTTTTTTATATTAGAATTTTTTTTTTCCTCGTCGGAGTGCCGCCGACCAAAGTCTCACCTGCCGCCGCCGCCGCCGTCGTCGTCTTAAAACTATTATAATATTATTTTGTTAGATGACATAATATCATTATAGTATTATGTACACATTATGACATATTATTATTACCGTCATACGTTATGATTATTTATCATAATAATATAGGGTTTTGACATTCCGAGAATCCGTTTCTGCAGTCTCGTGCGACGTGTAGGCAATAATAATATATGTGAGCGACTGCAGTCGGCGACGATGTTCGCAAACAGCGTACCCGTTTTATTAAAATTTCAATCTGTCGTCGACTACAACTGCAAAATCACAGCTCCGATACACTCGCAATAATAATGTACTTGACGCATATATCGTATGTGTATGTGATATTAAATATTGTACATTCAAAAGAAGTTACGCCATCCCGTACGAGCCTATATATAACTATTTAAGACCGCGAGTGTTTAAGTTGAGATTTGATTGAGTTATATATAGTAATAACGCGTGGTGCTGCAGAACCACATTATAAATTATATATAGGAACGAGTCTGAACTATAAAGTTTAAATACATTATAGTTATATTATTATGACTTTGTTTTTACGAGTTATTGTCCGATTAAAATAAAATATATTATGTTGATGTGCATCGTATGACACATGTTGTAGCCATGTAGGTATACTATGGTGTAGGTAACCGTTTGCGGTTTACTACTTAGTTACGAGTTGATTTATATTTTTCAACGTATTTGCACTGTCGTATTATGTGACTTTGTTTTTACGAGTTGTTGTCCGGTTAAAATAAAATATATTATGTTGATGTGCATCATACTATGTCATGCAGTTACCTAAGTAAACGTTTACCTAGTCACAAGTAGACTTATATTTTTCAACGTAATTTTCAACGAAATCTCTAGAAATATTACAATAATTTATGTTATAAGTATTAAGTATATATAAATACTTACCAATTATATTAAAATGTTTATATTGCATTATCGTACATGATATACGTTGTTATTTTACTTGCGTTGATCGTTTGTAGCGATCTATCACAGACTAATAATAATAATATCTCTATATAAATACTGCAGAGCGTTAAAATGAAAATATAATATTTTCTTCGAGCCCGATATAATACACTACCACGTAGGAGGATATTGTAGGCTTGATATTTTTCTCCAATCAAATCAAGAATACCTATATAAATTATATGGCTATATCGTATAGGTATACTTACATTTCCATCCATATTACACGCTATATTGGTTTTTCAGCTTTCGGTTTTAATAATTTTTTTGATATGATAGGTGCTTTTAAAATATATTATTCAAGCCTCGGTGCGTACGCGTATTACATAATATTATTAAAATACCATACAATACTTAATATAATAAAATCATATTTATCGTTTGATTGGCAATTGTTACTATAACGATTATTATAAATATATAGATGCATTTATGATAGACAAACAATGAGCAATGCCATTTTCATTACAGGTTCTTTGGACGAATAATTGGGGAAAAAAATTGTTATCAACATTTTAATGCCGATGTGACCCAAACGGCTCCTGCCGAAAAACGTTTCACGAATAAGTAAATTCCCAAATGGCTCCGGAATTCTATAACGAAAGTTCTTTATAATTTAGGGAAAAAATCAAAGATGGTTAGACTTGATGGATTGGACGATCTTCTAATTGATCTGTAGACTTAAAATAGGTAGTGTCACTAATGGGTAGCTTCTTCCCTCAAAAGTTTCATATGTTAAGGTTTAGGTTTTTTTTTTATGTTTAATTACTCTCTATCACTTTTTCTTTATCAAGAATGGATTATAAATATCTTATAAAAATAATATACTATGCATGTAAAATTTAAAAAAAATACCAACAAATTTTTTTATAGTACCTTTGATTTTTTATACAACGCCAAAAAATTTGTATAATTTACTTAACATATACAATTTTTAAAAAAACACCATCATATTTTTACACATTACACATAATGTATTACGTTTTGCACAACGAGAGCCAAAAAATGTATCGCCTTAAATACTTGCCTATAGGTAAGGCGTCTTAGGTTCTCTTTTTTAAGTACCTTTTTTATTTTTAAACCGTATGGTAACTTACAATGCACAGTAAGTAAGTATTTGATGACTGATATTATAAAATAGCAAAGATATTAACATGTGTGAGCAAGCACTCACCAATTTCACCCGATCTCGAATTATTGAGTATAGGTACCTGTTATTGTTTTTATTTTTAATTTTTAAATTTGTTTTTATCTTTTGGAAAATATTCAGACCAATATATTCTATGTATATTACCGAAAAGTGAGATGGAGGATAATTGTTTCATTAGCTGATTATACAATATTAAATTATGGAGTAATATAATTTGGCTTGGCTAATTAAAGGGTAGGTTTCTTTTTAATACAACTAAGACATATTATATTAATGTAATATAAATTTACTTGTAGACTGTAGTATATAATATAACAATAAACAAATAATTCATATGAATTTATTTTTAAATTTTTAATGTT
The DNA here is from genome assembly GCF_001856785.1 of Myzus persicae. Taxonomy (NCBI): domain Eukaryota; kingdom Metazoa; phylum Arthropoda; class Insecta; order Hemiptera; family Aphididae; genus Myzus; species Myzus persicae. The sequence goes on from NW_019104389.1 coordinate 432,059, forward strand.
AATATGTTGTAAAATAGTGTGTCATCAATCATCACTATTTATTATTAGATATTATAATACTATTAGATTTGTCTAATCTTACAAAGATGCAGTCGTGCTGGTCAGTGGTCGCAGTTTAACACCGGCATAATTTTTCCATACCATAATCATATTAAACAATACAAACTAAAAATTCAAAAATAACTGATAGTAATACTTATACATAGTGTTATATTTTGTGCTTTTATTTGTCATTAATTTTACGAAGAAAATATATGATCAATCTTGGAATCGGGATGTTGTTTCATTTACAAGATATTTTTTAACTCTATAATTTATTTTTAAGGGTGTGAGTTGAGTGTTGCCATTATTTGCAATTGATGGATATATTTTATCGTTTTTCAAATTATTCCTCTTTAAGATACTGTTAGACACAAAATTATTTTTATTTATAAATAAAGTCGTTATGTAATTTTACCATCATTTTTTTTCGAGTCTAATTTTAGATGAAATGGCATAAGTGCAATTTAATAGTTAAATAAAATAAATACCGATTTTTAATTTGTATTCATATTAATAAAAGTGAATTTAACAAAATCATTTTTAAAATCATACTGAATATGATATGAATATGGATAATCATACAAGATTCGTTTTTTAAAACGAAACAATTTTTTTAGTTAAAAAATAATTATTTTTCATTACCGCAATTAATTTTACTTTGTGCAGCAACATGATAATATCCATATATAACATTATAAATTATAATATATAGGTACAAGCACCCTGCCTATTTATTTTTATCAGATGTAAAACCCTGGGAAGTCTGATATGACTCAGCATCTCAGCTGTACACATGTCGAATTACGTCTATGAGATTATGACTAGACTGTATATTACATTGCATGTTCATAAATAGGTTTACCATTTACCAGTCTCGCATACTACAGATCGCAACAATTGAATAATATAAAAAATAATATAATATAATATAAAATAGGTATTGTCATATATTTAAATGGTATAATAATACATTAATGTTACCTATACAATATACAGGTTGGCAATTAGTAGCTGTTTAAACTATGGTTAGCATGTTTATGATTTTCCATATTTTTATTTAAGGAACTCTTATGCATCAGTTATTCTTGGATATAAATTTTTTTCATGATGTATAAATTCAAATATCAAAATTGTATAATATGTATATATATATCGTGAAAATTTATATATTTTGGTTTTTTTCTGGTTTTATAACTTCTTTTATGATTTTTGATCCAAAATGTATGTATTTAAAAAAAAAAAAACGTTAGTAACTAAAGCTGAATCTAAGCTTATGTATCTGTTATTTTGTAAATAATAATTTTTTTTATCGATTAACCATATAAAAATTATCACTTATATTTTATTGTCTCGATTTCTGTATACTAGCATAGTGATATATGGAAGTGAATGTCATGTTATGTATGTCTCAATTATAAAATGTTAAAGTGTTTTTTTTTGCTTTTTTAAGCGATTTTTAAAAAAATCTGACTTCCAGTTGTTCCTATTATTTTTGCTATAGTTATAACCGTTTAATTAAAAGCACTTCTAGTAAAATTGTAAAATTCTGTTTGGTTTAAGTCAGCATGGTGATTCTAATGACACTTGCCGATCTTATTATTATTATTACTCTAGTTATGTACTAGTAAGCTTTACAACTTGTCAGTTGTTGTTGTTTGCAAATCGTTACTACAACTTATGTGCTTATGTCAAAGATCATTGCCGCACCACATGCAAACCTTTCATAGGTGTTCATAGTTTACATTGCACTTTTTAGACTATTTTCTTAAGTGTATTGTAGTAATGTTCCATGGTATTCTTTAAATTTTTAAATTATGTCATTTAAAGTGTTTTATTGAAGTTTATCATTGATCCCGACAATACATTCCAACCTCCCTTCTTAAAAGTATAAACAATTTTGTATGTAAATTTTTTTAAATTTTTCAATGAATAAACATCCTAACCCTAGCTATGACTTGTGAATAAGCAGTATATAATAAATGTAAGGTTTGCAGCAATGAGACACCGCCCGACAATATTAAATCTGCAAAGCGTGATACTTTGAGATGTTTTATTTTTGCTTTCAAGTATTGCATAATATTGTTATCTATTGAATTTGTCAAATTTGAAATGATAATATTAATTATGGCATGGACGCAGCTTATATTGCAGTGTGGCTAATGTTTGGTCTGCTCGTTTCACACGCATACTCAATTTACAGCCAGTACATTATGATAAAATAATAATTTTTATATAATAATGATTATTATTATAGTCGTACAATCGAAACGTCAATATTGAATAGTAAATTTCAGTAAACTCTCGATAATCTACTGAATAGGGTAGTATGGCAACTACGGATAAGCGAATTCCACTGTTAATCCTCAAAATACAAATTAAGACAAAAATTATATTATTACAATATCATTTAAAAAATATATTATGAAGGTAATTATAGAAATTTAGACAAGTACGAGTTGTATTTTTATTTACACTTTCGTGTAATAAAATATTGTAGAATATTTAAATATGTTATTTTTCACAAATACATATATTGTTACACAGTGAAGTGCACACACGGGGGAAGGGGGTGTGTACTTTATATGTATGGAAGAAGGATTAATAACTTTGAAAAAATATTTCGATAAAATATATGCATATACATACCTAGTATTTTTTAAAATTACCCCACCCATTGAAAATTTCAGTGTAGGTGACTGATTGTACACAAGCATTATGTTTAGTACAACAACTACATAGTTCCGCGGAAGACCACGAATCGAGAGTTTACTGTAGATAATTTAATAATTATATATTAAGGTAACGAAATACTTATACATAGGTAATATAGTTAATAACACCATTAACTTTACTAACAGTTAGTACCTACTATTATTTAAATTATTATTATATTATATTTATAACTAATAACTATCATGTACGTCTCCGGGACAAGCGAATCACGGATATTGCAGTGTGGCTAATGTTTGGTCGGTTCGTTTCACACGCATTCTCAATAAATTTACATCTAGTATTATAATATTATGATAATTTTGTATATAATAACGATCATTATTATAGTCGGGTAATCGATATCGAAATGTTATAATATTTAAAACACAGTGGCGGTAAAATGATATTGTTTTATGGAGGGAGGGTGATGTGGTAGTGTATCAACATGATTTTTAAAAATTTAATCCATAATATTGATAATATTATTATAGTTAGGCATCTACTACTTAATACTGAAAAAAAGGAAGGCCGCGGGGGATCTATCCTCTTCCCCCCAGGCGAGGTGTTAGGCCTAAACGTTAATACAGGCCACACTTAATTTATAAATAGGTTTTAATTGCAAATACAATCCCCCCCCCCCCACTGTTTGTTACTAAAATATTTGTATTAATTTCCTCCAAAAAAAATTAATGATATTAGCAGTGGGTACCTAAATTATTTAATTTCTCAATAATATGGGGCACCAACAATTTCGGTTGCCCGCCCTGCCCGTATACGCTAACACTGCCTCCCCTCGTTTGACCGCCACCGGTTCGACAATAAAATAATGGCATTATTTCTAGGTAACTAAAGTAACGAAATACCCACGTAGACAATAACTGTAATAATAATAATAATAGTAATATTTAGCTAGCATATAACAGCGGCCATTAGCACGCCTCCGGGACGATCGACTACAGCGATCGATTGTCGCAGTCGTGAGACCACACGACTAATCGTCGTAAAATATCGCCACAAACGCGACACGGGCGCGGTGCTGTAAGAGTAATAATAATAATAATAATAATATTGTAAAGTTTCATACTTACGACGGGTCGTCGCGGAGTCGCAGTCGTCGTCGTCGTCGTCGCCGGTCGCGGTCGAATCGTTTTCGCAGCACGGACAGTTCGGCGGACGCGACGAGACCACGCGGCGGCCGCCGACGCGCGTAATGTTTTTCGCCGTCCTACGCGGATTTCACTCGGTTTTTTTTTCTCCGCTCTTTTTTGCCTACGCTATTTTTATATCGAACCGCGAAATACCGCCACAGCCGCCACCGCCGCCACTGGCGATCGAGCGCGGTATTCGTTGTAAATAAATCCCTGCAGCTGGACTCTCGGACCTGACCTCCACGCACCCCTGCCCGCAACCCACCTCCAACCCCCTCACGGCCGTCGTCGCACGCTCGCCGTCGGACCCGACCCGACTGCTCGAAATGTACATTTTAATAATCCCAATAACAGAGTAATATTATATTACGTCAAAGTTATTATTATTATGCCTAGAACTCGGTGGGGAAGGATGGGGGAGGGGGGGGGGTTAACGGTGTAGGTAATAACGAGCCACTTATTGTTATTGAGATGGCGCGGACACGTTTTCCGCAAATGGCGGGAATGTAATGTCCAAGCACGGTGGACGGAGGTTAGATTATTGAAGATCAAAATGTGCTCCGGGGCCTCCTTCTTTTGGGGCTCCCACAAAATTACCTAAAGTTTTTTTTTTGCCGACAGAATTAAAAAAAAATTTTTAATTTTCTAATATATTTACCTTTGGAACGTAATAGAAAGAAAAAAATAAAAAATGTTTTATTTGTTTGTGAATAATTAATGTGACATTTTTTTTGATCATCAAAATTCTAAATACTGCAGCCCGGGCAGTGTCATTATTTTCTCCGCGAGTTCACAAAATCTTATTTTGTATACCTAATTATTCAGTTGATCACTCATTGTTATCGAGATCCAATTTTATTAGACCTTTAGAAATTATATTACTTGAAAGTTCAAAGCAATAATTTCTCATTACACATAAATTAGTGTAAAAATATTAGGTTTTATTTATAGAAACACTGAAAGTTTCAAAATATTATTTCTATGAAAATATTATACTTCTCGCACTCGTTAGGTTTCGCTTAGAATTTGGCTCAATTATAGTTTGGTCATCAATTTATGATTTTTATATTATAAATCATGTAGGAAAATGAAAATTTGTACAGTATAAATTCCTAAAATTTAATTGTAGTAAGTGAAATGTGTCTATTGATAGAGATTTATATACGAATTGAGAAGACAAGTCACAGTCTCTGAATTTAAGTTCTTGTTCGATTTATTAAATGGCAATAAAGATTCCTCCAAATTACTTTTAATGGCTGGTTTTAGTTTTAATAATCATTGTACAAGGTCAAAAAATTTGTCTTATGTTCCATTTTATAATAATAAGTTATTATTAATAACTATATAGTTCAGCATCATTTTTCCCCAGAGTTCTTTCTTTTTTTAAAATTGTTAATCACTTTGATTTATTTTTTATTTCCCAACATATTTTCAAACACAATAGTCTTTAAGTCTTAATGTCACGATTATTTATTATTGTTATACTATCACATTTCAATTTCTTAAATTTTTTTGTATTATTTTTATTGTATGCTAGCTGTAAAATATTTTGCCATATTGAGATAAATAAATATATGGTACCCACAAACTACAAACAATTAATATTTTAAACACATGAATTAATTTAACAATAAATACTAAAATAACTCCAACAGTCATAAGGGCAAAAAGCACGTCCTACCTAATTAGGTAAAGTGAATATATTGTAAAATAATAAAACTTTCGTACCTAGTCATTATTTATTTTAACATTTTTCTATGCACAAATTATACCAATTCCTAATATTCCATTTTAAATGTTGTTCGTAGGCCTAAATAATGATTGTATAATAATATTATTATTGTTGATAAAGGCCTAATATGTGCTTACTGAACTATATACATCATGAATTCAGCGATTTATAAGTAATTTGTTGTTGTACACTTAAACGCCTATTACGAGGCTGGTCATTATCGAGTTAAAAATTAAAATCGAGTTAATACGTTAAGTTAATATTAACACTTAGTTAAATAACCAGTTCCTTTTTTTTAAAACTAATTTTTAACTTAATTAGTTACATTTTTAACATATTTAAAATGTTAACTTCAAGTTAATTTTGTACGGATTTATTAAAATTAAGTTAAATTTTTAATTGTTCATTAACCAATAACCATTATTTATTTATTACTTTTTTGCTTTATGAAATATTAGATAACTATCTTAGTTCATAGAAATGTCCAAGAATAAAATACAGGAAATTTAGAATTATAGGTTTGTCATTAATGATTAATTTCTATTGATATAATATTATAGTCGTAAATTAAATACTTAATATTCATAAAAGTACTAAGTTGTTTATACTATTTATACTATGTAAAACACAAGTTATATAATACAAGGTATCAGTTTATTATTATGCATTTACGAATTACGATTACTCTATGACCTAGATGGTACAAAATAGGTAGGATGTTACTTTGCTCGCGTATTATATTTCCTATTTATATAATTGCCATATATTATGATTTATGAACATAATTCTAATAAGAATATTGGACATATTATTAGAGTTTATATAAATGTATTAATCCCCCACCAAATCACGTCTTTCCTAACACTGAACCCTGAACTAGAAACGATTACCAAATTGAATACATCTAAATTTTTAGTGAAGTTAATTTGTTTTATCTATTAATTTTTAACTTACCGAGTTAAAAAAAATATTAGTCTTACACATTGTTACATTATCGTTCATGCTTAGGGCTTGGAAGTTGTAGGAATTACATGAGTTTCTGTATGACCTTGATTTAAAGTGTACCGATCTAAAACTTATTTTATACATAGGTGAGTTACAAATTTAAAATGCTTAATTTTTTATCTTTCGTAAGTTCTATACAATTATTTGTTTGTATTTTTATAGGTACATAATATTTTTTAAAAACAATTAAAATGTTCATTTATTACCTTCTATTTTTTTATTACTAATTACTCAACCATTTGATCTAAGAATTCTAAGCCAACACGTGTGGAAGATAGACATACAACAAGAGGTTTCTGAAATGGATAAAAAAATATTGACTATTACTTATTTTTCTGTGACAAGTTTTAAATTATCATAAGCTGCGTACCCAGTACATAATAAAGTTATATACTATTGTTAAGTATTCTAATGAATTATCTGAGATAAAAAATAACATTTATAATCATGCAGATAAATCAGGTAAAAATAGTTTCACAGTACGAAAGTACAAAATAAAATAAGGTTTGTGTAATAATTTCGAATTTTTTTATCTATTTCTTTGTAGTAGAACTTGTGTACATTTTTCATAACCATCTGAAAAATTTCATTAGCATAATTATTTTAGAAATGTCGGATAGTATACTCAGCGATTTTGCAAAGTTCCACAACTCCGTCTCTACTGTTTTTACTAATCCACCATAGTATTTTCGATTTAAAAGTTCATATTTTGATGGTTAGACTTCTAACTCTACAGCATAAATAAAAAATAAAATGTTTTAGATGTTTGTTGTACGAATAATTACATGACCAATGATACATATAAAGGTTACCACATCACTAAAAAAAATTACCATATATGTAGTATTTTGATGGTGTTTACTAACTGGCTAATAAGAATTCCGTTTCCAAAAATTCTTTTCTAGCAAATTCAATAATTTTGATTGAGTATTGTTGATTTTAGATATATACTACCTACTGGTATTTCCAAGTCAAGTGAGTCAACAAGGGGAAATGGGTAACGTGACCATACTTCCCGTTTTTGAGCTGTGTGTCCCACTGTCCCCAAAGAATCTAAAATGGTTCCGCTTTGAGAAAATGCTGCGGTAGGTATTTATTCATCAAAAATAAAATCATAATTATGTGGGGAGATGAATGATATATAATATATATATTATACTGTATACAGGTATACATATACGATATACTGTAAAAGTGTAAAACCCATAGTCTATATATATTTGCAGACTTGCGGATCCGGAAAATACAGAAAACCAGCAGAATAATTCACTCTATTATTGTTATTATTATTAATAATAATATATTATTATCTGCATTTTTCTATTTTCATTTTTTTTTATAAAACATGAATGTTTTTTTTTCTAATAAAAAAAGATCTGTTTTTCACTATATTTCTAGTGTTGCCATTTTACTCAAAATTATATGGTATTCCTATTAAAATTTACGGGTGTCCCGCTTGAAGAAAAAAGTTATGTTCACGTTAGGAATGGGCTATAGGAATGGGTCACACTGAGTCACATCCCATCTTCTTTTATAGACCAGCATTTGAAATAGTGTTTAAGAAATATTTAATAGGCAACTTAATAAAGACTAGGTCTGGTTTGTGAATTTTTATACATTTTAAAGATAATCGTATCCTTCGTTTTAGCAGATATGATAGAAATGATCACACATATTCCACAACTTTTATTTTGTAATAATGTATATTATTAAGATGTCTTTGTATTAACTAATAATATCATGGTATATTATAACAATTCATCATACAAATTTATATTGTTTATATTGTTGTTTGAACTTTCAAAATAATTGTGTTATTGAGAATTTATTTTCAGAATTTTTAAAAACTTACGTTCTATAATACGTCCTGTAAAAACTTTAGTCATTGAGGATTTAAGCATGAAAAATTGTTTTGTACCAACCATTCTACCCACCAATACAAGCGCTATATATTATTTGTCGTAAACCTATGAAACTTAAATTTACATTTAATTGAGACAAGCCATGAAAAAATAGACATTGTAGGTAGGTATACTTTTCACATCTTGTAAAGTTTTAAATTTATTACTAGTGGGACCAATGGGACTAGGAAGTTTTATCGAATATATATTATATAATATTGTGTTCCCAGAATAAACTTTTCAGAAATATTAGCAACAGTATAGGTATTATTATACGAAGAAGGTAGAACTTGCTGTTAACAAAGTTTTTCAGTGTTAATAGCCGATAAGAACGTCAATATTTAGTTTTGCGTGTTTATTATTAATCAGTTACGGTTGTTAAAGGGTCATTGAGCTAAAACTAAAACGTTTTAGCTCTACCTACATAGTTCAAAAAAAAAGTGTCACAAAATATCACTTCAATCACTAGTTACAAAATAAAGATACCACACAAAGTCATTGGGTTTTATCTGTTTATTAAGAAAGATTCTTAAAAGAGTATTTAAAAGGAAGCTACAAAGGCGTATTTTGTTGTCTCAGTCTTACAAATACACAAGCAGATCACATTTAGCTGCATACATTTAAAAATTAGAGGAAACTGACCTCTTATAAAATTAAAAGTTTAGTTTATTATTTAGGGAATTTCGGAATTTTATATTCTTTTGATATTTTAATTTCAAAGTGAATTATGAGTATTTTAAAAATTGTAAATTTTTTGTATACCTTAAAATACTCATAACACTGTTGAGAGTTAAAATATAATTAAAAGCCCATGAGATATCCTAGATGATAATCGTATCTTTCATTTTCATAAGATTATTTATTTAGATAGAGTTAGATTTATTAGAGTTCATTTACTCCAATTTTTAAAATATTACTAAACGTGATCTGCTATGAAAGTAAAATTTTTCATATAACAAACAGTGTAAGAACGGGGACAGCAAATTTCTGTGAAGTTTTCTCTTAAATCCATAAATCTAATATTCAAAGGACATTGATTTTTTTGTCCAAATGGTTAAGACGCGTGATTTCAAATCACTGGAATAATATCTTTTATTCTATCCATCTTGTCTAGTTTCATACATTTGTTTTTGCTGATTTAATATTTGAAACTTAACGGAAACATTTTGATGTATTTTTGAAGAGATTAAAAAGGGAATGGTACAATTTTAGTTAAAAGAGGAATGTCCGGGGACCGAGGTAGATTATTTGATTTTTAATTAATTTGTACACTCTTCCCAATCATGTATAATTTAATTATAAATAATAATACCATTTTTATTATAACATCCGTATAATTGGAGCTAGAGTGTACTGAAGTCGTCCAATCATAATATCATATGAACAATTTAACAATATGATATTAAACTGCTTTGGTTTTTTTGTACCGACAATCGACATATTACAATTTTAGACACTTTCGATGTGTAGTATACTCATAGGTAATACGAACTTATAGAAGATAATGGTAATGAAAAAAAAAATGAACTCGCGTGAATTCAATAGATAATAATAATGGTTTGACCGAACTACTCGTGAAGAAAATATGTATACAGTGCATTTTTACAGATAACCATGTATTTATTAAATAAAGCCATTTAAGCAAGAAGCCTTCAAAACTGCGCTATTCAACGGCCGCAAGCAGAGTGCCCGAGTGGAAAATAATATAACGACGAAGTTTTGTGTGACGATAAATAACATAAAACGACGTAGATACCTATACAATGTTGTGTTTTGAAAATCACGATTATTTATGAAACGTGGATAAATGTGTGTGGTATTATGGCAAACGAATTCCTCGGAAACGTCAAAACTCTATGGTGGAATCATAAATAAAATAAACAACACAGTATATATATATATGATATTGTAGTTCCACAAAGGTATTATATATTTAAAGCTATATTAACAAGGTATACTCTATACTCAAGATCATAAATCTTACTAAGGTCAGGAATATGATATAAGTATATAACCAACAAATAAATGGCAATATTAATATAGGCACATATTTGTAGATATAAATTCCGTTTAAGTAAAATTAAAATATTGACCTAACTTAAGTATTTTATCGATTCACGTAATTTGTCGTATTTTTAATGTATAATAAAAAAATATCTGAAAAATTAAAAGTGATAATCAATGCAATTTCAAGTTAATTGCTGAATACGATTAAAAACTTATAAATTCTAGAGTTGTAAGTTAATATATAATATATTATGTAAATATGTATCTAAGCCTTATATGGTGGTATCATAGTTAGATTTTTTAACTGAAGCGAACCGAACTTGCAAATTAATTAATAAATAATTAGGAAATACCACTAAAGTTTGAGCAATTTAAACATCTTATTGAAAATATCCAAGGCATTTGATCTTACCAGAAGTCATAATACAATAAGGTATCGACGAAATTCTAATGATTGAAACTCTGATATTAATAAGATCCGAATTCAGGGAGTGCTAAAAATAATATCACACGAATAACGAACACAATTCTCGAGGAAGCCGAAACAAACAAAATACTGAAACAATAAAACACATTCTCGTTCACAAACTCAAGCATATATTAAACACTACCAATGAAAAACAAAGAGAAGAACTAAAAATCAGCCACCATTTGGGGACAAGTCCGAACCCAGACAACGATATTAACACAGTAGAATTCTTTAAAGCAATAAAAATATTGAAAACATAAAATAAAACCAATAATATTGTAATGTACATAAATACAAAAATTGTTTTTAAGACTGTATGTATATAATTTTGTTTTCCTTCTATTTTACTTAAAATGTAATGCTAATGGCTTTTAGTTGTGGAAGCAGAAATTTCAAATTTCAAAATCAATAAAAAAAATTAATTAATTAGTTGCAATTACTTAGACCAAACCAAATTATTATTTTATAATAGACACAATAGGATAATAGGTGGTTTGGTTCGATTATCTAATCAAAGAAATAAAAATTGTATCTACTGAAATTAGTAAAGAACGAAAAAAAACCCAAAATTACTATATTATTTTTTCGTCACTGTATGTATCGGATGTAATATATATATTTTTTTTTAAAGTTTGATCCTAGTTAGATATATAATTTGAATAAATCATTTCAGGTTTGAATGAAACATTGTAAGTTGGTTTGAGTAATCAAAATTAAAAAAAAAATTGATTTAGGTATCCTCAAAAATTATAGTTCTTAACGTAATTATAGTATTTCATTTAGATACATTAACTCCTCCAGATAATAAGCATATGACTGTTTTAAAAAATTATCCTCTATATTTTAGGTTATGTTATCTATATTTTTTTAAATTTGCATTTCAATGATGTTTTGAATATAAACATTAAATGTAATTTTTTTTGAAACCAGCTCTTGGGTATCCATCTGGAATCTCATTCTGGAATTTAATTTATAGATTTATAACAACATTTACCATATTATATTATATTATTATTTTAACTGCACACTTTTAGGGTTACTCGCGTATTGAGTCGAAAATGTATTACAGCCAATAGTATTTTAAACTAAATATGAAAATGAATAAACATTTTGAAAATTGTTTTTAACATTTCAGAATGAGAACTTTTTTAAAATCAAATACCTATTTCTATATTACAATCGGTTACATATTATAAACAAACATGAAGCAATAAGTAACACAGATCACAGCTAATTAGGATTAATGACATGATACACGTGAAGAGGATTACGGAGATTCATTCAGAACATTCAGCAGCACTGCAGCAGAAACTCAGACAAAAAGAAACTAAGTAGTAAGTTGTAGACATACAACAATACTAATTACTAATACATAAACAATAAGAGTAATCAATTATTGATCGCTGCTCAGAATCGTCAATTGAACGCAATAATATGAAAATTGAATACGATGAAAGAAAATGCAGTTCATTGGGTGGAATTGTATTCACTTACCCTACAAATATTTTAATATATTATGAATTTTTTTTTAATGTACTACAACTATTTGTGTTGTGTTATTCTGTTCATTGGTTCGATCATCTGTTGAATATATTTCTACAATGCTTTAAACTCTTTCAAGTATAAGAAAATTAGATAAATAAATTTACCAACGTCTAACAGTTGCATTTATTTGGAAAAAATAATGAGGTAATAGGTTTTTTTTGTATTAATAATAATTAAATTACGACATTTATATAACATAAATAAAAGTTATTCAAACCTCACGTTTGTACTGACAAAATTATTGTCCTATTGTGATACAAAAAAAAATGTTACATAGGATTTAAAAATTCAACTTATTTGCCTCAAATATAAAGAAAGACTTTAAAATATCAGCGAATTAATTTGGTAGAAGCTTACAAGTAGTTCAACTAAAATTATTAAGATTCGGCAACTTATAATAATTATTACAAATATTCCCTCCAAAATAAATTCAAATTCAAATCATTTAATTATAATTACAAACAAGACTATTTTATTTACTTCCGATTTTTACATTCAACTTATAATACAAGCGATAAGTTTAATTTTTAATTAAGCAAACATTGATATTATTTATTTTTATTATAAAAAATATAAAACAACTTTCCGAATTGTAAATATTATAGAAAATTTTACAAAAGTTAAGATACAAAATAATTTTTTTTTTACTATTTTCAATAAGAAATAATTGTATTAGTGAATGTAAGTGTACATATGTATGTAATATACATATATGTATAATATATAGCATAATATATAATATATAATATACTTGTATAATATATAGTATATATTACATACATACATATAATTAAAAATAAATAAAAACACTAAAATAAATGTTTTAAAGATAAGTATCTCAAATATTACCAATATTATATTGTATTAAAATATTAACAATTTACGTCTGTAGTGCCAAAAATTCTATTATTTCATCAAATCTCAATTCACATATATATATATTTTTTCTATGTGAAAATAAATGTTACAAGATGCTTAGAAATATTGATTGTTAGTGGAAAAAATGTTTGACAGTAACGGCGGTTTTTAATAGACATTTTACCAATAACTAATTCATAATTATAAATACTATTTACGTATGCATAGAAATATACACAGGGGAGGTTCTAGAAAGAAACACAGTTGTGGAGCTAAGTTATAATTTTCAGAAAACTTTCGATATTATAATAGGTTTTTTTGAAATTTTGTTTTCAATAGTATACAATTTTTAGAAGTACGGGCTTGGGCGGGGGCCATTTATTAGAATAAATTTCAGTTAATAATTACCTAAGCAGAAGTATAAATAGTAAATACCGATTTCTCGGAAGTTATTACTGACTCCTTAAATTATGTTTAACATTTTCAAAATTATGAAATTTTATTGTAAACAATATCTGTGAATATTATAAAATTGAAGATTACTCAAACGATTTTGACGATTTTGACGATTCTGTGTTGTTGTGGTTCCATTTAGGAGGATTCTAAGCTCTTCTGGATCTACTTCGGTACTACCTGACGGCCGATGAGTATATGCAAACTCTCCTGGGTCTACTTAAGTACTACCTGAAGGGTACATATAAACTCTCCCAAGGTTGTAATAACTTCGTGTATACATCATAATATTCAAATATTTAATAATTAAATGTTTATAATAATATGAACATACAATTGTTTCAAATGTAATATATATTTGGTTTGTGTCATTTCATCCAGCGATACTTAAAATTAGAAAATAAAAAATTTTAAGTACAGTCATCTAATTATTTAAATTTCATTAAACAAATTAAAAATAATAATAAAATAATTGTTGAATTTCTTTTGCTTATAAATTATAATATAATATTACGGGATGTCGTCAATGAGCAACTTTCCCTTCACTTCAAAAATCCCCCTCCAATTTACTTGTTGTATAACATGTGATTACAGGTTGTTAATAAAAAACTTTGTTCAATAAAAAATATAAATAAAAAAATATTATATAACATGACTAGGTATTATACAAAATATATGTTACATATGTACCTATTATAACAGAATAATATTATGGTTCTTACATACCTATATTTTTTTTTACTAACCAGCTATGAACTGAAATATCAATGACATATTTACCTAAAAACTCAGTCACATAATTTTTTAAAATATCAAAATATGCTTTCTAAATTTCTCATATTTCGAATTGTTTTTATCGAAAGAATTTTCACAGAAATAATTGTGATTAAGATGTAACTACCAAAACAGATTCGCTATAATAATGAAAAAGTACACTTAACATGAACTTTTAAGGCACTTATATCCACTTTTGTTAATTACAATATTTAAGGGTCGAGTCTCAAGTGGATAAAGTAAAACTAAGTTCAAACTTATCACACCATTACATACCTTTGTTGAGTTTGTTAACATGCAATATGCATGTAATTATGATGAGTAATGACAGGGCCTTAATCAATTTTGAATTCTTGAGAATAATAGTTCAACTGCCATGATAATATTATGTTGATATGACGGCTGTTATGCTATTATGATAATACTTCCTTCATATCTAAAATTTACTTTTCAAAAAACGCCATTATCATTTCTATAATGTACTGTGTAGGTAACTAAATATAATTGATATAGGTACTAAGTAGTTAATAATTCATAGGTACCTACTAACTACTAAGTCCTATAATCTTTGTCACAACCGTTATCGAACCGTAACTCGTTAGTAGGGACTAGTGGCTACTCCTCTAGGGTAGGCTAAACTCTAGTGTAAACGGTATTAATGTGGAATGTTAAAAAAAATATCGAAATAAATGTTGTAGTTTCAGTAATATTATGCAGTATGATTTGTGGAGACATAATACAGTGGTCGCTGCTTATTAAACTCACTTAGGGATCAGTGATCAGCCCATTCGAGATCATTAACAGAATAAGTCAATAAGACGAAAGACCCTAAAAATTATACATAAATATTCTTTTTTTTTAAATTTAAAACATCTATTGAAATTTCAGCTAAGAAATACATATCACATATGTACAAATACATGTAACCTATTTATGTAATTACTAATAAATAAATTGTGTAGACACAAATATTCAAATAATATTATCTAATAGAATGTATAATAGATAATAATAGTATGATGTGTGGTTATTTAATAGGAAAAAATATGATTTGGATATATTTTTATTCGTTTATTGTAATAACCTAGGTCCGTCCATCCAGTGTTGTTTGGCTTTTCTCCTACCTATTCTTTATTTATCAAATTTTCTTATTTATCTTATGACAGCTGTTAACCGGCATAGTCAGTCGAATAAACGGCGACCACTGTACATTATAGTGTGTTCGTGTTCATTGTTGTGGAATTGATCAACTGACACATCAGAATATCAGAAACAGTGGTGACTGATTGTTACATTTACCTTCCTTATTTTTTATCTACACATTAATAATTATACAGCTTAGATAAAGTGTGTACAGATGTACGTATACATAAGAATGGATCAACATTCAAGCAGATCAATTGACAATTTTTAATGGTCATGGTTCAAATAATACCATATATTTGCCAAAAATACGTACCTACAAATCATGTACCTTCCTATATGACACCTATTCGTGTTAGAAAAACCACTGACGTGACTACAGCTGCAGCTTGTGGCCGTTTAACCATGCAACTCTTTTCGGGACGTTTTCAGGAAACAGATTTTGGCTTGTTCTAGCATGTAAGCCATATGAACTATGGTGTCCACATCACTATAGTAACTACATATTATTGAATAGCACATGGCGGTTGCCAACGACCATACCACGTTGAATACACCAGTTCTCGTCCGATCACTGAAGTTAAGCAACGTCGGGCGTAGTTAGTACTTGGATGGGTGACCGCTTGGGAACACTACGTGCCGTTGGCGTTTTTTTTATTCTATAGTTACATTTTAGAAATTTAAAATATTGAAATCTTACTGATAATTCTTTATTTTTTTTAAATACTTGACTGAGTGATGACTGATAAGTCTAATTTATCCTATACAATTATGTGTATTTTTTTTTGTTCCAAAGTTTTGAAGACTTATAGTAGAAAAAAATGGTTTGATTTTAAAATGTTCAATAATACCTTTTCTAACAGGAAACTGAATCTAGTAGGTACTTTTGAGAGGTGATAAATAAAAATGCCAATCACCTTTTAAAATAATCGGGACAATTAAAAAAAATAGATAAGGATAAACGGAAATGTTTACTCAAAACTATTATTTTGACTATTCTTAAGCTATTTATAGACATGTTCAATTTTCACTAAGTTGTAAATTTAATATAATGTTTCTCTTAAGTAAGTCATATTGAACACAAAAAATCTAAGAGAATATTCAAACACAATTTTAAGTGGAAATTCGGACAAAATTGAATATTTAAACGAGTTGAATAATTAGAACAGTATTTTTTATAAATAAAAAATAAAAAGATATCTCCCAGGGTTATATAGTTTGACATTATTCAATATTGTATTATTATTATATTACACTCGATGTAGGCCAAAGTGTAATGCACCAGGATGATAATAATCGTTTCAAATTTTCCCTCACTGCGCCTTTGTATTACTAGGTACTTCTACCACTTTACCACCCCTACCGCGAAAAGATAGTCACACATTCACACAAATATGCATTAATATATTTCTTGTCATTTTGAGCTTCCTACTACCATACTCATTTTAATAACCAGTTGATCGCTATCAAAACATTATCATTTGTATAAAACATAATGAACATTTTTTATATACCATGCGTACAGTCATTATTGATACATACTTTATTAAAATATAATCAAATTAGCTTCTGTAAGTTCGATTGGAATTTGTGCACTTTAATATATGAATAAAATATACCTCCATAATATATTCAATTTGTGTTTTTATTCATCAACGACCATTCTAGTTCAGGGTGTTCGACGCACTTCGAGACTGACCTCAGAATAATTATAAATTGAGGTCTTAGATTATAGTATGTAAATACCACACATTTTCAAATAAAATATAAAAATATTTTATAATTAAATTATAAAGCCATTATGTATTTGAAAAAATGAATATGATATTACCAGTATAGACGTATAGTTGACGCTCACTAGACATGATGTCGAATGTCGAAATCAATTTTTGGCACAATAAAAACGACTCAAGGCCTATAGGTAAGTACATATTAGTATTCTTAACAATAAATGTTGTTTGGTTTTTCCACCAATAATAATGGTGTACACACGCACATTAATAGAGCCCGGTTAATATTTATATTTTAACCGAATTATATTTAAAATAAAATATATATGTATTGATTTTACAATGGTGTGTTATTTTTATTTGTGTCTATGAACACGATAACTAATCGAAATAATACTTAGATTTTTAACTTCAACAACTTTTCTGGTGGGAAAATGAATCTAGTTCATAGTTATGTTGGAAATTCCCAATAGTTTTCGAATGTTTCATACAAACGATCAAAACAAATTAATTAAATACTTTTTGATAAAATTGATTTTGATTTTTGGTTTAACTGCAAAAAAATAACTATAGTAACATGACAATTCCCCCAAATGTTTATTTTGAAATTTTATATGTAACACAAAATTATTGAAAATTAAAAAAAAAAATTGAGAGTAAATCCACGGCAATTTGTTATGAGTGTCCGAAGTTAGAATTTTGACAAAATTCATCAAAATCACGGACATTTTAAAATTATTTTGAGTTAGAACTTACAATTTCAATTTCATAAAATTGTATCTAACTAAATCTAAGATTTTAAGATTAAGCACAAGATTTATCATTAATTTTCTTACCTTTGACAAAAAAAGATTGAATTACAGCTCAAAAAGGAAAACAATATTTTTAAATTTTAATCACAAATGAATAAATTGTTATACATGCGCATATTGTGGTGAAACCTTAAAGTCTGTCTGTCTGTTAATAATTTTTGAGCTACAACAAAAAAACGCATTGCTCAACTTAGAACCTAAAAGGTAGGCAGTTCTCTTCTGCTTTGTACATTAATTGTCACTGATGTAAAGTGTTAAATTTTAATTTAATGTTAATAATAATATTATTGTGTAAGAAAAAAGTTTCTGAACGAAGACGTTATAACAGCCATATAACTAAGCATATTTTATTATATTATATTGCTGGTATAATAATTATTTTATTATTGTAATACAGTAGGTTGAATTATTTTTGTCCAAGAACATTACATTTGAAAATTGTCAAATACTCATGAACTATATTTTTAAATTACATTAAAATAACTAAAATCGTTATTCTTTGTTAAAATATCTAATTATTCTAATTGCAATGACATTCAAACAAAATTATCTATAAAAAAAATTGTATTTGTATTTGTTTTTAGATGTTTTGGTTAAGAATTCAATACTTATGAAAATCTTTGTAACACATTTTTAAGCCGAAATCTATAAAAACTAAACATTTTATACTTTTAAACTATAAAATAATTTGCATATTTTGAAGATTCAGATACCTTTTGTCAATCTGAACCTTATATTTATGTGCAAAAATAGAGTCTTATTTATGAATTTTTAATATTTTTAACTACTATTATAATAACTTATGAGCAAGCTTGTATTACATTTTCTAGCTATTCTACTCTACGAATTAATTTTTATGAATATTTTATACATAGGTTTACAAAATACAATTAAAATATAACCTGTTTAAAGTAGAATAAACAAAAATTATAAAATGTAATTAACTTTAAAGTAGAATAAGCTACCTACCAGAATACAGAACAACTATTTATTTACATTTTTTTACAATCATTTAAAGTTCAACTATTGAAAATATTTGTTAATAAATAATAATGCATAGGTACAATTTTCAATTTTAATACTTAAAAAGGCCTAACTATGTTTTAATATAAGATTCCCCATTAGTTTTCTTACTGAAATTAAAAAGAACATTTAAGCGTAAAGCCAAGTAAATTTTTTATGAACTTTTGAACCTTAAAGAAATTTAATAAGTTCAAGCATTAAATAACTATTCCTCATCAAACGATTTTCGTTACTCGAAAATTATTAACCGTGGAATCTTAAAACATTTTACCATTACTACAATATTATGATTTTCTATATAATACGATAAGATTTTCAATGTATTTTAGAATAATTTTAAACCATTTAAAGGATTTTAAAGAAATAAAAAATTATAAATGTTGATTAAATAAAAAAATGTACAATGTTACTCAAAAGTTATTATAATTTATATTATATCATAAATACACATTTACATTTTTTTATAGTTATTACTTTATTAGAAGTTCAAATATTGTCGAAGTTTTGAACAACAATTAAAGATCTTTTCTTAAACTTTAACTTCTTAAAGTTATTTTTTGCAGTTCAACAAATACTGATTGTATCGATTTTAAATATATATAATATATATAGTAGTTATACCTATATGTATAATGTATATTTATAGAAACTAGGTCTTATTATTTTCTTCGTACAATGCAATTTCAAAACTATTTCGACTAATTTTAACAGAATCTTTATACAATAAACCTATTCACACCTTTATATGGTACGTTGGAAAGTGTTGCTTATACTTTTTATACGCAGCGGCAACACAAAAAAACAATTATCATAATAATTATGATATTTATTTATTAACAATAATGAAATATTGTTGAAAATATTATAAATAAATCATTTAATTTTCTAATAATCAATAGTCATTACTAGAGCAAGGTTTTTTATACATTCGCATATTTTTTCTGGTTAACTATATCGTGTATTACAGAGTAAGTGCAAAATACATTTCGCAACGTTTGTGACCAAAAGCTCAAATTTTTTAGTACCTTCATATTTTTGCTCATTTTGACATTTTAGGGTTTAACAGACATATTTTTGATTATAAGAGCATATTTTAAGTTTTTAGTTCGTATTTTGAAGGTTTTTCGAAAATACGAATTTGAAACGAAGTTTTTTGCAATACAAGAACCTGCTGAAAAAAGAAAGACTGTAATTCGAAAATATCAAAGAAATGTAGCTAATTCAGTGAAATTCTGATTTAAGTAAGGTTTGAGAGTAATTCATCAATTATTTAAAAATACCTTTTTTGTTTAGGTTAGTTATTGTTAGGTGCAGATTAATTTTTATTTTTTGGGAGTCATATTTAACAGCATATTTTTAATTTTTTGATGCATAAGTGCATATTTTTAAATGCATATTTGTTTATCTTTTAGTGCATGAAAGTTCTTGCTCAAGTCATTACATATTATAATATTATATTATGCGGTAATGTCACTGGAAACGTCTAGTTCTACCGTATTAGGTACCTACAAATAATGGATATGGGAAATAAAGTAGAAAATATCTTTATCGTAGCAATAGAGGCTCTGTCAGCCTCTGTTCAAACCGGTTTTTGTGTGCAATAGTATTCAATTTTATTGTTGAATTAAGAATTCAACACATCCATAATGTCAACATGCCGAATGACACGTTGATACCTACCTGTATAAATGTATAATACAGCCAATACTTTCCCGATTTTTGATTTTTTTAGTGTACGGGCCGACATCTAGTTTAACGGTACACGGCTCGATGTCCACCGTTGAAATAATGACGCAGTGCTCCTTGTCGACGAACTCTGCAAAAACCGTTTTACTTGTATTTAAGACGAACTTCCGTCACTAGAGAGCGATGCTGACAGCTTTTGCCACGAAGCGTATCTAAACGGCAGGCGCCATCGGCCGGTAGGACGGAACACTAACCGCGGTGTCGACGAAAGGCCCGCTAGATACCGTGGTCGTGGTATTATAACGGTTGCACTCATTTATTTTTTATTGTTTTAAGTAAAACATTGTGTAACAATATGTTTACAACATTTTTTATTATGCGTTCTTACGGCACTTTAATAATAATAAATATACGTATAGGTATAATACCTACCTATTACACTATATTTCGAACTTTTCTCGGTGCTTATAATTTATTATAACACCAACAAACGTGAGTCATATATTATTATTACTCTGAGGTCATATCTAAGGTGTATTAATTATGACGTATATTATTAAGGCTCACGTGGATACGAATATTGTCATAGATGTGCTGATGTGCAAAACAATGCTGTGATGATTATGTTGAAGTCTGCAGCAATAATTTAGGTAGGTGTACTATGAGGGCAAAATACGATTGAGTAATCCATGACTGTCATGACTATACCATGCAATATTATATACCTAATTAATTAATAATATTAATTATAGAAACGTCGTGCAGGGTGTTTATCGGGAATTAAGATTAATTCGTTGTGTTATCATGTAATAATTCAAAGCATAATTAAATATTTCATAGATTAATCAAGTATTTTGCCCTCTTGGCAAATGTGGCAGCCAGACTTCATAGGTCTTATGAGACTTATGAAAACACCCGTCTAGTTGTTCTATATGATGGGGAGAAGCAATGCCAACAGCAGTCCCTCCCTTGGTTCTCGATAACAAGGGAAAAAAAAAGAAATGAAAAGAAAAAGTTGTTTTATATAATATATCTTTTGCGTGAGTAGGTAGTGAGTAATAATAATTATCATAATAATTCATAAATGAGGAGTACTCGAGTGTGTGTGCCGTGTGGTCACAACCAATAACAGCATCAATCAGTTATATATAGTACTCAGAGCATGCACATATCATTACAGCAATAAATAAAAACACTAAGGTGTACGAAACTTACTTAAGAAAGCGATATAATCTATTATAATAACTAATAACTAACAACAGTTTGACCACCTCAATTCATGAATGAGTGAGTATAAAGTCGGACTGACCGAGCTTATTTTCAATTTAAGCAATTAGTTTTTTTAAGTTAATAATAAATTATTGAGATATTCTAAAGGTTTTTCAACAATTAATAATTAAATTAATACATTTTTATACATGCAAAATATGCTCAAACCAGTCGTGACAAACATAAAAAATGTTTACAATTTATTTTAAAATCGAACTGTAGGAAATATCTTCAGTTTTGTCAGACAAATTATTTAAGAAGGTTGTTTAGATAAAAAAATGTATTGTATCATTTGTATCCTAATGAATACAAATTCACGAATAATTGATAAGAGTTTGGAATTACCGTGATATTGAGTTACTTTTATGAACCAGGTCGTGCATTTCGTCATACATATCCTTTTCGTGTTCCTTTATATGCAGCTTAACTACCATAGAAATAAATTGTCCCCTTGCCAGGATGATGCTGATGGCTAATGATCCGTCTTTTTCTCTGTAGTGGTTTTCATATTATATTTTATATTTGCTTGCCTGCATTTTGTGTGTTATTGAAATTATTGTGTACATATATTTTTTTTATTTGTACTCGTTATAATATAATATGTATTATTATTCGCCATTATTGTTTGTACCAAATTATTTGTAAAGCCACTGTAATTGGGCTAAGGCACGTATATTTACTTAGTATATACTTATATAAATGAATAAAATCATTATGTAGTTACATTAGAATCAGCGGAAATAAGTTAAAATGTACATGAATCGGAATTCTTTAAAAACAAAAAAAAAAATAGAATAAAGTTTCTTTTGTGTTGATTAAAACAGTATAACATCGATTCTATCAGTTTCCAGTTTAAGTAGTTTTAAAATGACCTATGGCGATTTCCCTACTTAATCAGTTTTCATCTGGTTGCTCTTTCGCTTTATTGATAAATTAAAAAATGAATTCGACTGAATTATTAGACATATTGAAAATACATCCTCGGATATGGATATACCTATAAAAAAGACATGGAATAAAGCATAATTCAATTATTACTATAATATTATACACAATTCACACAGAACAGTAGTTAAAAAATATATTTTGTACCTACAGAATAATAAGTCAGGTTGGTACCGATCATCTAATTAAAACCAAAATGCAATCATTTATAATAATCATCAATCAATATAAATATATAATAATAATTGTTTCTATCTACGTTTGTTTATTTTTTAGTTACTATGAGAAAACAAAATCGATTTTATAAAATATTACGGTTTTTCCATATTTTTTTGTGTTTGTTTTTAGTAGTTATTATTTAAAATACTATCTATTTTTAGAGTACCAACTAAAATTAATTGTCCTACTGGTGGAAAATACCCTCAAAATTAATAATCAAAACTTTTTTAATGCTCTAGATGGTAATGCCAGACACAAAAAAAAGACATTAACATCATTGTAAAACAAATTAATACTACGCTCAGAAACTGTAAAATATTTTTTCTCACAATGTTATAAACTTATAAGGCCAACTAAATCAAGTGTAAACGTTTAAGTTGTTTAGGTTTGTAATCTTTTAATACACCCGGATAGACAAGTTGTCAGTTTTTTTTGACATGAAAAACAGTAGCTCAACATCGAATTACTTACACTTCGATACAACTCCAAATTGGTAGAATTGATGCGTTAATTATTTTCTGACCTTTGTGGTGGAATCTATGCACTTTCGCCTAACAATATAAGTTCTGTCGAAATCGATGTAAGCTCCATGTAATCTTTTCTTCTTTTCTTTAATGCCCACTGTTATAGTTATTGAAAGTAGGCCATGATGTCTTATTTAGTACATACCTATGTACGATGTACCTACATACAATTAAACCGGTGTATAAATGTGATTTATGACTATAATTATTTTTATCGATCAGCCTTACCAAAAATATAAAATACTTCTTAGCTTTAAAGTATTTTAAGTTTCAACTCTCAATAAAATATAATGCCCTCTAAACTATTTTAATTTAATGATGTGCTTGAACTTAGAGTTTTATATTAGGTATGCAGCATAAACTGGAATTATATTAAATCGAATAAAATGTGCGGTAAATGTCACATTGTACATTATCTTGGAAAGTTAACAACAGAAATCAGTTAAATAGGTAAATAAAAGGTACTTTTATTCACATAATTATTATGATAAAACAGCCACGCTAAAACTCTCAGTACACTGGCAATTTATCTAGTTTCCGCTCAGTTTGCTATTATATTTACAACCAAGCAACAGTATAAATTACTAAAAATATAAAAGTTACATTTTTTATATTTATACTTTATACTATGTATAATACTTTATAACATATCATTATATAAAAAAAAGCGTTAATAATATTTTTTTATTATACTGCATTTCTTTTAAGTGTTTATTTATTTATTAGTATTTTCAAGTCTTACTGTTTGCTTAATAAAATGATTCAAGTTTTTCATTAGGATCACATCAGTATCGACATCTGTATTTTTTAAGATACTTGTTAAGTATTCAAATATTAGTTTTCAAATCATATTTTTGTAGAAAAAAGTATTTTAAATATATTTCAAATACTTACTTACTATCACTATTATGAATTAAAAATATTAAATAAAAAATTCTTTTAAACTACATTTTTATTGTTGGTTTTTCAACTATTTTTTTTGCCCTTAGAAATGGCTTGTCATCGACGAAATGTCGGTGTACGAATTTTTGTAGACGGTAATCGTAAATATTTTACAAACAATTCAAACATATTATATGGGAAAAAAATGTATATACAAATTTAAGTGTTTGAAAGAATTTAAAATAATTGTTGAAAGTAGTTGTATTTATATTAAAAACTTAGGTATTAGAAAAAGTACTTAAGTATTATTGAAATATGATAATAATCCATCATAATCAGCATTCCACGGATGTTCAACTTTAATTTTGAAAAATAAAAACAAAGGAAACGACTTTGAATTTCTTACAAAAGTTATTTAAGTATCAAATAAGATAAGCACACTATAATGGAGATCTGACAAATGTAAAATGAACATTTATCAAAGCATTGAAATTATTAAAATTTGAACATGTACGTGTAATGAATAACCTAGAAATGATATCTTACAGTTTCCCATACTATTTTACATTGATCTTCTTAATTGTATACAGAATAATTTATTTGTCATTCGGGAAAGGGTGTAAGTATTCATGGAAGCACTATCTTTAATCACTTTATGTTTATCAAAAATAGATTTATTTATTTCGGAGTAATTAGCTGTGTGTATTCAGCTTTCAATACTGTTGAATACATTCTTTAGAAAAATAAAGTTAATTTTTTTAAAAATGTGTTAAAAAGTAAATACTTCATTATTTTTTGTACTTAAACTGATATTAATAATAAAAATAAACAATATTCTATTCTGACAGACTACGGTTAACTTTTTACACTAAAACGAACAGATTTTTTAATATGCTTAAATATAATATAGTTATTGTAATATTAAAAACGATGTAGTATTTAAAAAAATTCGTTCACTCTAATATTTGTGTGGTCTCAAATCAAAATATGCTATTGTCAATTTTATTTTTTTCATGAAGGCCACTTTTATACTTTATTAGGTTAATGTGCAGTGGAAAAATAAATATAATATTTATATTAATTTTTACTTAAATTTTTATTTAAATTTTAAAAATCAAAAATTTTTATTTTATGACTCAAACTTATCGTTAAACTAATTTAAGACCATATTTTAAGAAATGTAATAAAGTCTTTTGAGCCAAAACGTGGCATTATTAGCACGTTTTGACATGAAAAATTCATAGTAAATATGACCTACTTTGTTGATATTTTTCCAAAACGTGTCACAATACAATTTTAAAAATTATAAAATTATAAAATAAATATGTTTTAATTTTAAGAACAAAATAGGTACCTATTATATGCTCAGTATCGAAGTAAATCACTGTATATTTAAATTTATAAAAATATGTTGTTCGATATCCTGGTATCACAGTGATGCATTTTTGTCACTATTTTAACAAGTGATATTAAAATCACAACAGTTTATAACATATTAATATTTTTTGGTGGTCAATCTTGTAGTCTTTTACTGGTTTGATAGAATACTTAATTTCAAACAATTAATTTTGTATAGTAGTTATAGTTGTATATTCTTTAATGGCAAAATTAAGTTTTGATTAAAATTTTTGTTTATCCTATATGACCTCCGCATGGCCATTAACACGTTTTGGAAAAAAAACATAAGACAATGATACGTTTTGAATAAAAATTTGTCTTTCCTACAATTAATTATTTACAAAAAAGGCAATAGCATTGACCGTTTAAGTAATAAGTTAATAACACATTTTTACTTAATTCTACAATAGAAATAGTAAGTTTTGGAAAAAACACAATTTAACCTATAATATATCACAGATACAGCAGAATTAATATTTTAAAGATGTAGACATAACTTGGTTTTGATCAAATTGGCAATATAACGTTTTAGGTTGTAACCACAAGTATAATATAAGCTATTTACAAGAACCTGGTGAGACATTGTAATTTGTAATGCACTTGAACGTTATTTTGGTAAATCATTATAACTCGTTAATTTGTTTTAACAGTTTTCTATTCATGTTCATTTTATAGCTCAAAGTCTAATAATTATCTATTATAAAATTGTATACATATAATGTAAAGGAAATTCATGACTCATCACCTATTTCATGAAATACAGCGTATGGTAAAACTCTTAAAAAGTTGCATACAATTGACAGATTCTCTGTAATATTATAGATGTATTACGTGGGAACATATTTTTAAACATTATTTTAATACTAAAATAAATAGTGATACGTTTTATTAGGATAACAATTCGTGAAATAAGGATCATACAATCATTTACACATCATTATTTTAATATCGTTTGTACAAATATTGTAATTCAGAGAAATAAATGAACAATTGATAGCACTGATAATTTTTTAGACATTGTTAATTTTGTTATAGTTGCTGTTTATTGACGATAAATATCAAAAGACGTGTATGGTTTTTATAATAACACTAGGCCAGAGTTACTCATGTAAATGATTTAATTTTAATTTTAAAGAAATATATTTTATTAAAAAAATATACATCCCTTATTTCTACTAATTGTAATAGTACCATAATATGTAACCAATGGCAACCATTTAAATAAATAAAAAAAATATTCTTTTTTCGTGAACTAAAAAAAATGCATGTATGAACTACCCTTTAGTTACCTATAGGGGTTGACAAATAAGCTATATAAGCCCCCTCCAAGTCTTAAAGAATCTATTGATATAATATTTATTGAATACCGTCCACGAGATACACAATTCACCTGTGCAAATTGGATACAGCATTTGGTACATCGAAAGTGGATAAAACTTCGAGCTATTTCTAAACATCCCTGGTATCTCTGAGAACAATTCGATATTTTCTCGGTTATGTAGTTTTTGAGTATATAATAGCACAGATTCATTTAACTCACGTATCTATTTGTTTTAAGAATTAATTTTTTTACTCGAGGCCATAAACGCGAAGATTTGATGCATGCTATTAAGTCATCTGCCCAATTAACCGATGGTAGCTATTTAAAAACAAAAAAAAAATTCCTATTTCTACTATTATTACTATTATAATATGTGAGCATTAACCACTGACAATCATTTTTAAACAAAAAATCTTATTGAAGCAAAAGCTTTTCAGTTTACCTTTAATTTTAAAATGTTCAGCCCAACTTACTTTTTTAATTTTTCTTCTGGTAAATACCTCATTTGAAATAATACCGACATATTTGAACAAAAAAATGGGCCAAGTCGATCCAGTCGTCCTCGACTGATGTGGTTACAAACGAACAGCTTTTTATTCATATTATATACCTTTTGCAGATAAAGAATTATTGTTAATATTCATGAGAAACTGATATTGGGTTGACTGTAGAGTAAATGTCTTGTGTACCTCGTCATTCAGTAGGTCGCTGTAATGGATGTGTTAAATGTGAATTCAATGATAAATCATTGTTTACGATGAAAAACGATTCTGAGCGAAAACGTTGAACATTTTGGTAACTATAGTTACCATGGTTGTTTTGGGTCTTCGCAAAAAATAGGGCACATCATTGTGTGGAGGTCTCACATTTCAAAATATGTACTAAACAAAAATGTACTACACGGCGTTGTGTATAGGCAAAATAGGTACAAGTGTGTGTAGAAAAACAACATTTTGATGATTGACATTTTATTCCATTGACATTCTTCAGCCTTCATATTATATTTTGTATTTTATTTTCTTATACCTATACATGTATCACGCATTTTAACACTTGCATGTGTCGACAAAGTAAGAATTTGTTAGTTTTACATGATGTATTGAGGAGAAACTAAACGAACTAAGTGTTTAATTAAAATAGCACTTGTCTCGTGAAAAATGATCTAAACAATAAATTGTGTATGTACCTGTTTTTGTATTAAATCGTTACTAATACCATTTGAGCAAATCGATTATATGTACATAACATTTCTCTGATTGACAGAATAAACAAAATAAATTACACGATATTATTATCAAAGTCAATTGATTGGACAAAAGGATGTCTATTTCTTAAAGAAAAAAAAATTCCATGAAATAGATTAATCGTAGGTAATACATAGTATTAGCATAGCGAATTAATAAAAAGGTACAATTTTGAATGTAGTCGGTGTAAAGTTTCACTTTGA
Source organism: Myzus persicae (assembly GCF_001856785.1). Taxonomy (NCBI): domain Eukaryota; kingdom Metazoa; phylum Arthropoda; class Insecta; order Hemiptera; family Aphididae; genus Myzus; species Myzus persicae. The sequence goes on from NW_019104389.1 coordinate 461,104, forward strand.
TTATTTAGAAAATTAAAGTAGTTTCTACCTGTTATTAGTTATTATTTTATAACCGTCAAATCAAATTTAGAGTTAAGCTCAGAAGCTAAAAAATTTTGTTTGACAATAATTTAGGTATTTTTTTTTTCAATTTCTGTGTGGACTTTTCATCGGACTTAATGAGTACCTACTTCAAAACTTTTATGAAACCCTTAAATAATTCAGAAACCTCTACTCCATGTTTCGTCACAAAAGTTATTTCTCAAGGGTTTTTTCTAAAAACGTTCGTCAACTTGACTTGTATACAATGCATAAGAATATAATATTTTATACTATTTATTCAAATTTATTTATATTTAACTCACTCATTTAAGGGATGTTATAATATACTACTTTGCTAGATCTCATCATAAATTTACTATTGGTATGATTATTACCAAAATCACAATGCGTCAAATCGTTATATTTTAAATTTGGAAACTATTGAAAGACGCATCGCATACATTTGCAAATGCAAAAGCCTCAAAGTTCAAAAACCATACCAAATAAGTAACACTCTACTTGAGTAGAATAATTTATTATGACAAACTGACCATGGTATATTATATAATATAATGAAAATATAATAGTAATATTTATATAAAAACGAATTTTTTGAATTTAATTCAATTTTTTTTTTTTTATATTTCGTTGCGAGTTTCTATTATGTTCATCTCTTTTACGTCTTTAATTCCAATATAAAGACATGATTAAAAAATGATTTATTTAATAAATTTATTACTCCATAATAATTTGTCGTGTTTTTAGTATAAACCAGATACCTACTTAAAGTTATATATAATAATTACAGTAAGTAGTATTGTTTATCATAAACTTAAATTTGTAGTATAAAATTCCATATTTAAATACCTAATAATATTTTATATTGTAACTTTTTTCATTTATTTCTTAATTTATCAACGAAAAATATATTCACAAAAATATAATATGATATAATGGAATTTTTTCATTTTTCTTGTACATTGTGTTGATACTGAATAAGGACAAAGCAATTTAAAGCACTTGATATCGGAAAATTGTTAAATTTAATAAAATTCATGGATATATTATATTAGTATAATATGCTTCAGAAAAATAAAATTATTTCCATACGACTGTGCGCCAAATTATTAATAGCAGTGAGCATAATTATAAACTGAACGAAGAAAAATAAATTAAATATAAAATAATTAAAATATTTAATAAAAAAAAATACATTGTGACATATTTTGAAACAAAAAACAAAATCTTATCCTTATGACCATATAACTGTATAACTTGTAGTCCTAAGTCGGTGTAAAATGTCAGGGAAAATTCAAACGCTTTTTAAATAATCCGGATACTAATTCGGATCGCTGAATGTAAGTTTAGACCTAAAAAAAAATGCGTAGATTAGTTTCTAGAATTTGGATAAAATTATATATTATGTAATTTTCTACATGGCAAAAAAGTAACGTATGTTCGCTCCTATAAATTAAAAAAAATTATTTACATTAGTTCCTACTCTAATCATTTATCAGCGATTGTTGGGATAATATATATATCATTAAAATGGGGATTATAATGTTTTAATAAAATATCATATCACATTTCATAGATATGTTATTGCAAGAAAAAATATTTTATATATTAAATGTAGATAATCAAACAGAAATTAATATCTTAAAAGATTTTAAAAATATCATAAATTAATTCATAAATAAAATATTGGAAAAAAATATTTGTTATGTATTTTATATATAATTTTTTTCGCAAAACCTAAGTATTTAATGTAATCATATTGTTTAATTTTGTTTGTTGTATCCATAATCTAAAATGTCGTGGTTTATAAAAGTTTATTCCTAATCGTATTTTTTATTGATTTTTTTCATATATTACTAATTGCGGTTTTTATTTTAATGTAGATATGTACTTACTTAAAACTTTTTAGAATTTTAATCATTTTGAAAATATGATGGTTAAAATGTAATTTATGATTGGTGTATTAGTAGGAAAAACATAAGTATTCTTTTTCTGTGGGGGAACTTATAAAACTCACTTTTATATTCGTGTGGGATCACATATCATTCGTAGGAATTAACGTGTGCCATTTGTTACCTGCTTCTCTCGTGTAGGAACTTACTACTTCCCATTCGGGTATATTCTTTTTAACAACCAGGGAACCAATTTGGCACCAAGATTTAAAAACCTGATTTAGATAAAATATACTTCATTGACTTTTCAAGTTATACTATCATAATATATATTAAATCAGTATTTTTTTTTATTGATAAAAGCCCTTTGGCAACATCAGCTGTTTGGCTTACAAATAATTTAATCTATTACTTATATTGCCTACTTATTTTGAATACTTATATTAGTATTATTATAGAAACCTTCCTTGATATAATAATTTATTTTTGTTTCTTTAATCCGGTGTATGACATTACATATGTTTTTATTCACCATTTTCGATTACAGTTTTTGTATAAAATCAAATAAATAACAACAAATTAATTTATAATTCACTTAGGTAATAATACTTTATTATGGATAAATTAGCTATTATTAATCTGATCATAGTTTGTATACACTTATACTTTACTCTATACATAGTAAACAGTACGCATACATATTCACTTAATTGGGGGCAAATATTGAATAAATATAATTAAACCGCTAGTAAATTTGTAAGTAAAAAATTCGTACTTTTTCAATCTGATTATTTAATATTTAATTTTCTAAATTTAATACTATTATTAACGTTTCTTAATAGTTGCCCAGTTATATTTAAATTGTATACTTTGGTATCTAATTATTAATTTCGAATACCTACGAGTTACCATGGATACATAATATAATATTGTTAGTTCAATATATTATCACTCTTAGAATATTGTCCAATACATTTTTATTTTAAGGTGATTGATTTTTGGATGATATAATTTATATACCATGTATGTTTAGATTATATTAGACGATTAATTTCACCGTCAATTAAAAATTATAACCGTAATACGTAATAATTACTTGCGTTCAATTGAAAAGTTTGAGATTCAAATAGGATGAAAAAGCCTTCAGATTTACACAAGTTCACAGAGTTTTTAACAAAATACTTTAAACACAATACTACAAACATTTTCACCAAGCAAATAAAAAAAATTGTTTCTTCATTTTTTTTCACATTTTCTCTTTTTGAGTTATTTAAAATGTCTACTTATGATGTATGATACACTTTTGGTTTGTAAGTAATAAAACTAAGAAATGTCGAACTAAAAAATAACTAAAGTACACAATTTGTTTATATGCGTTTGTAGTTGAATAGATTATAAATTCCATTATTATGATAATTTGCAAAATATCGTATTGATAAAAATACAAAAACAAAATTTCAATTTTACTTATAAAGAATTGGAAATTGAATACAAGATTCATCGTTAGTGTTTCTTTAGGAAAAACTAGTAAAATAGCTTATCGTTAAGATGTATATATGTTTTATGAATGTCTGTAAATCAAATTTCGTTAACATTCGATATATAAACTTTAAACTTGGAACATTCAACTTTTACTCAAATTAACTTTTTCTATACATAAAAACATTTTAATGTTTAGAGTGTTTAGACTAATTTTAAGGCATTGGTATGCATTGTAATTATTCCTAAAAAGTTTTTAATTTAAGTATTGGTAACATTTTTTATGCTGTATAAAATAGCTTAAAAATGTAATACAAGATCCTTCATAAGTCATAAGTGGTTTTTGTAGCAATTTAAAAATATCGATGGTACAAGTTTTTGTTACAGATATTTAAAGTTCAAAAGTGTACAAATTGGATCATTAAGCAATAAACAACATTTTTAGTTTTTTTATTGTAACTAAAAAATATTATTTTAAGGTACTTATATCATTTCGTTCGCCGTTACATACATTTTTATTTACCACACAAAATGTAATTTTCAAAATATTAATACATCCTTTTGGTATCTATCTAATCTTTAGAAGTACAAGTTGGCCGACTTTATTCCTTTTTTATTACCTACACTTTTCACAGCTTATAATTTGTATTCTATACGTCTTATCTCAATATATTTTTTATCTTGTGTATGTAAACCTTGCAATAAATTCAGCATGAAATATAAACATATTCTACCGTAAATTGTATAATGTTTAATATTATTTAATATTATGAGGGTTCTATAGTCAAAAATCTAAATATAAATGTATGTACACACCCACCCACCACACACACACACACACACACACACACACACACACACACACACACACACTAAAAGATTTAGGAGAGATTTGAATTCTCGAAAATTTATAACGCAGTATAACATTTAGCTAACCGAAACCTTGCATTATCATACATTATTGTGTCCACTTTAAACCCAACTCATTGCACTCAATACATTCACATTTTGCACACGCGATTAACAGTTTTGAAAGAGTAAGATAATATATTTGTATATATTTGTATATACATCTACATTAATTAATTCTTTTTTTTTCATGTGGCAATTCAAGTTTTATTAGAATATCTATTGCCAATTAGGTATAGGTACTTAATAATTTAATATCAGGTCAATGTTAATTTAGTTAGGTATTAAAATATTATATTTTGTTTAGAATTTACTGAACATAAGCAACTCTATTTTATCTGCTTGGTTATATGCTTTAAAATTGTTCTAGGTGGGTAGTGCAAATGTCATGATACTAACAATGTGTGTTACAACTAAACACTGTATCTAATGTATTTATAAAATGTGTGTTATTAATCGTCAAATATAGTTAAATTGATCCAACATAACCTTTATTGAAATCAAAACTGGAAATTTATATTGTTCAAATATTGATTTGTGTTGATTTTTGAATGTAAATTTAATATGATATCCGTTTGAAGTACCTAGATACATTGTTATTCGCATAAACTCACATCACCTATCGATCAAAGGAATATTATCCATGACATTGACATTTAAATACATGTGATAACAATAATTAATTAAATAACATGTCATAGATGATTATTATGGATTACAAAATAATGTGATTTATGTTATAAATGTAGACGTAAACAAAGTATGCAATGTACATAATAATAATACATGAATCCTGGTATAATGTTGTTCTCGATAATTGTTGTAAATACCATGACACTATTATGTATATCCGTATATTTTACAGGTAATGCGGAAAATACGAGAATTATTGGATAATACGGATAAATATTGTAACATTTTGTACATATCCCAGAAAATTCGTGAAATCAACGATTTATCGAGGAAAATGTGAATTCTTAAACAAACAATCAATGCAATATATTCATATACTACGGGTATTTGTGCTAATAAATCCTGTTGTTAAGTTGTGCAAACATTTAAAAACTACTAGGTATTACTCGATAAAGCCATAAAGGTAATACAAAATGTGAATGCACCTGATAATAATATTGACATAGAGGTACCCTTTTTGTGCTCTTGGCCATAACAAAATACCAATCGTTGGCTTGTTACTTTCATCCTGGTTACTTGAATCTATTTACCCATATAATTGTGAACGACTAAAAAAAGGGTTTTCAGAGACACAAAGTAGTCGACAGCTCCGAGTGCCCCTTGCGCATGCGTGGGTATGCCCATAACTGAAGATGCATACTATAATTAAAACATATTATGTGAATAATGGAGAATATTGTTATAACATTATAAACGAAGGGAAAATTTTCTGGATGACTGAATAATATCAAAATGTAATGGAAGTAATCAATAGCGTTGTATAATAAATAAGTATAAAACCATTCGTTTTTTAAAATCTTCAATCAAATATTTATATAGTTAGGTACTAAATAAAATAAATCATTTTTTCTTTTTGCTTGTAGTTATTAGTTATCTTCAGGGAACGGATTTTATTGTAAATACATATTTTTATTGGAATGAGATATTTTTAATCTGATAAAAAATGTGCACGATTCAGATCATTCTTATTAAAATAAGCCCAATTTTATTTTACATATTTTTACATATTTGGGTAAAAATACATATATTCGCATATTTTGTAAATAACTGAATATTTCGTAAATATTTGGGTATTTTTGGTTTTTTTCGTCAATTTACAACGACGTCAAAGATTATTTGCCTTATCTTAATGGCAATCAGATACCCTATGGTCTAAATATTATACGCTGTCGATGAAAGCCTAAAATAATAATATTTGTAATTTTCAATGACGATAAACATTATCTACGTTCTCTAAATGGACTTACGTACTTTATACACTGCTATCGTATTATACACTGTGGACAAGTGGGTAGGTAACGTGTTTATTCAATGTTACGGTCTTCAGTGTATGTCTAGTTATTGTTCTGGCGGGCGTAATTATTTGCATCGTTTTTTTCTTCATATTTACATCGAAATTTTGTTGTTTTTTTCATAAAATTGTTTAGAATGCAGCCTTAAGTTGTAAGTTCAATCAATAATAAGGTAGCCGCATATTTAAAAGAATTTCCGAATGAAGCATTTCAAAGTGGTGGGAAAGTTCTATACTGTAAGTGTTGTGAAAAATCGGTATGCTATCATTACGTCAGTTGACGTGGAACGTTCATTCAGTAAATACAAAAACATTATACGACCAAATCGCCGCCATTTTACGTTTTTAAATCTTAGAGAATATGTAGTTTCACATTGTTTTAATAATTATTAATTAGATAAGAAATAAGATATTTATACTTACTTTTTCTGTTAAGTGGTTATTACATATTTTGATTATTTTTTTACATATTTCAATAAAAATAAGTACATATTTATGTACATATTTTGATTTTTTTATTACAATAAAATCCGTTCCCTAGACTTATCTTTCAATAAAACTCGAAGTAAAACTTCCTGATTTACATTGTACAAAAGATCTTGGTCATTGTTTAAAATGACCCATTATATGTGAGCTTGATTCACTTAAATAAAAAAAATTGAGACTTCCACAAAAATGATCTGGCAACTTATGTAATAAATTTGCTCAGTTTTGCTAACTATTTGCACACTTTTTATATTGGTTTGGAGTGTATCAAACAATGTGGGTGGGTCAAGTTCATGTACGTCGATATGTGATGACTTCAACATTGCCCGGACATTTTTTATCAACTTTGCAGTCAATATTCTATATATATATATATATATATATATATATATATGCTGGTATTTGAATTGATTTGTGTAACAAGTAAAAGAATTGAGCACGCCACCCGGCCGTGTATACCGTATATAGACGTACAGTCAAGTTGTATGATGACGTATACAGAGTATAATACTAATATGTAACATTATATACCTACAAGTTACAACTATTATGACGACAAGCAAAAAAAAATATTACTCTTCCATAGCATTGAAAGAATTGTTGAAGTATGGGCAAGTATATGATTTAATATCATGTATGATGTATCTATGTAAGTATGTACATCATTATACTAAGAAGCATCATTTCTGTTATTGTTATTTTAATTATTGATCTGAATTTGAATTATATTTTCTCAGTAACTCATTGATTTTTCAAAAACACCAGTGAACTGTTATAAATTATAAAACAAACCCTTTCAATCGATAAAGGATTGTTTTTTTTAAATAAAACAACTGTATCGACCGTTGTACGGCTTACTTTGCAAGCACAACAGATAGTGCATTATATATTTTGTGTACCTGTATTTTATATTAACATTAATGCAATGGATATTCACATTTAATTTATATTTTTATTTTAGTGTGCTAAATAATAATTGGGTATATAGTAGTATTTATTAATAGTATTTATTACATGGTAATAATATTATTTTCCAATTATCTTAACAAATATGTTAAATCCTATAATTCAACAAGAAACAAATAATAATTTTAATATTTAAGCAACACTTTTAATAATTTAATGTAAAAGTGTATTATGTTATACAAAGTACTAACAGCGGAGAAAGCAAAAAAATTATAGATTATGCAAATAGTATACAGCCCAAAACACTTAAAATTCTAAGAAGTTTATTTATATTGTAAACTTATTTTAAGAAATGACAATAATCTAGAATTATACTTATCGAAACAAAATATTTTACTTGTGATTTATAATATTCATTATTTCATGTATTTAAAAAAAAAATTCTTTAGGCAAGTACAGTACAACGATGAGCATTTTATGGGCTGTATAGAGACTAAAGAGAGTATCGATATAATAATATTAATAAAAAAATTACTTTTATATTACATTCTTAATAATGATTTAGTGTTAGGTATTTTTTCAATGCTTTTACAATAATTATTTGTCTTCCAGCTTCCTACAGAAGTTGTAGACTTAATGCATCTTACGATGTCATAAAAAAAAATGCGTCGTGTAAAACCACTAACTTATTAGAGTCGTAGTAAACGCAACTCGCTTGATTTCCTAACCGTGTTATGATAACTGTTAAGACATACAACAGACAACACCCGTGTCCCAAGCAATATCGAGAAACATTTTTTAATAAACTTTTTGAAGTTCAAATTTTCAAAAAAATGTAAATTATTTTTTAGTTCAAATTTTTGTAGCTAAGGTTTGAGTATTTAGTTCAAAGATTCACGTTAATAGAGAATATGAAATATAAATGTATACGAAACATGTTGTATTGGAAATTAAAAAATAAAAATAAAAAGTTTTCCTCGTTCAATAAATTGTAGTTACTTTGTAGTTATTCAAAACAATTTAAACCATAGGGATTTGATTTTTTCACAGTTAGGTATATATTATTATTAGTTATACAAAGTACGATTTTTTACAAAACATTAATTTATCCAATAACCTTTTCACGCCCGATCTACGGTACGTAGTTATTGATTTGGCAATAAATATCAAAGTACTATAATATTATGCCATCAAAAATTATCATGGGCAACAATTAATTCATCCAATCTGATAAGTTTATACTAATATGAAAATAAATAAACAGTAAAATAAAATATGAAGACTTACAAGAATCATATATAATTCTATAGGTACCTAGTTACCTTCTTCCATTTTGAATTTTCGGATTACTTTGAGTTTAAAAGGTTTCTACAATTAATGCTGTCTTGAAAACCTAGTAAAGTCAATTAATTTAGAGAGACCGTAAACATAAGAGTACATCTACTACGCAATTATAATTTATAAGTTAAACAAATAACATGTTAGTCATTAATTGGTGTAATTTCAATTTTGAAGAACCATCGAAAATACGTTTTGAAATGCGGCGACATTTCGGCCACCTATTTGGGAAAAAAAGCATAAGTATTAAAATGAATGATCCGTCGACCTGTGGCCGAAGTACTTGTGTGGGCAAAAGACGGTTCCAGTACGATTTTTGCATTGAACAGTTCTCCGATAAAAGCAATCTGAAAGTACATCGGCGGACGCACTTTGGCGAGAAACCGTACTCGTGTGACGTGAACGATAAATCGTTCACTCAAAATGGCAGTCTGAAAGCACACCAGCGTGGTCGCAAATGGACGAGATTTTCGATCGATAATCCCAAAGGGCTGGTTTATCAGTGGTTAGGTAAGAGTAGGGTTCAGGTTATCTCAATGTGACATTGCTGTTCGATAGTTTATTAATTTTTTTTTTTTTGTGTACCTATTTGTAATTTCTCAAAAACGCATTTCGTTCCATGTCTGAAATTAAAATCCTGCTGTCATTGTTTTTTTAATTTTCGATTTATTGGCGTGTACTGTGCACTTGAAAAATATTGTCGGTTGAAAATTGTATTGAAGCCCGTCCACCATATCTGTACAAGACAATATATTTCCAAAATTAACATTTAATGCGTGACATCATTACAGCGTCCCACTGTATTTTGAAATGAAGTGGTTTTCAATTATCTATACTATGATATAATATATTGTTTGGATGGTTGTAAAATGAAATGATAAAATACCATTAGTAATAACTAACTTTACCTATCCAATCGTTATTAATCACACACGAATTTATAATTAAAAATTAAATGAGAATATTAATTACAATAAAATGCAAAAAATATAATGCACTATCTGTTGACTGTTGTGCGTGTGAAGTAAGCCTCACAAGTTTTTGTAAAAACATAAACAATCCTTCATCGATTGAATGTGTTTATTTTCTAATTTATATTGGTACTATATAAGTGTTATGATAACATTTCTTTATGGCTGTGTATGGGATATATAATGGAATATAAATTAAGATAACACCATAGAGTCAAATTATACTCGAATTAATAAATTAGCTAAACAATCAATAATATTATTATGAGTACTTACATGTTTCTAGGTATTTTTTTTAAATTATGAAATTTCTAATTTTACAGCACTCGGTTAGGTCAAACGTATAATAACGACTTATGGCTAAACGACATTTTTCATTTTGTTATTATTCAAAAAATATTAATCTTAAAAACTTTCATTACCTACGAGTAAAGTAAAATATTATACAAATCGTACATGAGGCGCTGGGGATCACGCAGTTTGTCACTCCTGAGGACCTACTTAAATATGTTTATCAATTGAAAATTAGCTTCGAGACGACAAAGAAAGAAGAAAAATAACTATGATTTATGGTACAGGCATCAAAAGACCGATGGTCAATGCTAAGAATGGAAGAAGCCATATTTTCAGAAAAAGAGGAAGACCGTCAAACAGTGGTTAGATCAATAAGCTGGGGGAGGCAACATGATGTGCAACGTAACGAGAATAAGGGTGGCTAGCTAAAGCAACCATGGCTATTATCCAAGTATTATTATTATAAGCTATTCATAGATATTTTACTTTTTCAAATTGTTTAGTTTTCGTCTATAAATATTAACAAAAAAATAATCACATGTTTCGACAAAAATTTTGAAAATGTAAACAAAATATCTTGTACGTTTTACTAATAATATAATAAACAAATATCGAAAATGCACAAGGATAATATTTCTTTAGGACATTTCAAGTTCACAAACTTAGATAAAGGTAGGGACTTCACTTTTCAAAATTACGTTGGTATATAATATTATAAGCTAAGCCCAATGATAATTCTAAAATACTTGAGAAACCTATGTGTCTCATTAATAGAAAAATAGAAAATTTAAAATATCCATTTTCACCCTTTATTGACATTTAGAATTTAAACTTGTTATAACAATTTTTTTCTGTAAATAGAGAAATTTGACAATTTTATCTCCTTTTAAAACGTTGTTACCTTTGTTCTTTTTTAAATATATTTTTAGTTTTCAATATAATGTTATTACCTTGACTATTTTTTTACTATCAACTTTGATAAAAAAAAAAAAAATGTAAAGATGATATATTATTTTTACATAAATGGCTATTTGTATTAGAATATAAAGTAGTAAAGGTAGTAAAGAAAGAAAATAAATAGGAAATACAAATAATAATACTCACATTTAATAACTATGTAAGTACTTAAATGGCATGAAATTCAATTGAAATAATTATATTATATTATGTTGAATAGATAGAAAATGGAAATTTTATTGAAATAATATAACAATGAATGAAAACATTTCAGGGTTTTCTTAATAAATTTATATTAATTTTATTTATTAAAACTTATGTTGAATTGAAAAATATATAGTTAAGTTTTAATAAAAACTTGAGTAAAGGACTTACCTATAATATTATATTATTCATTGTATAAATATTGTGATGGAAATGGATTGTGTGACAGATAAATTGCTTTAAATTGTACCTGTGGATAAAAATTCGATTACTATTTATATATGCGTCTAGGTATATTGTAGCTATTGGTCGAACGAAATAGATGTTGGCCGACCACTGATTCTTTTTTAAGAGGTTTGATTTTTGTAAAATAATTTGGTAATCTTTTCAATCGTCATAAACGATATGGATATTCCACCAACACAGAGGAGCGTCTGACAACTGGAACTCTAAATATTTAATCATCTATTCGAAATTGTATGTTTTGAATTAAAATTTTCAGATTTTAATTAAATATAGGTGAGTGCCGTAAATATAATATAAATGAACACTTTTCATATTTTAATATTTTAACTTTTAATTTAAATGCATATTATAACCTAACCGTGTTTTTATTGTACTTTAATTAGTGTTGTGGTTGGTAGTTAGGGAGACACTTGGAATTGGTATAAAACACACGTCTAATATCCGAGTACGTTAATTGATTTTGAATTCCATTATGTATTATTGTTCGTTTGATAATAATTGTGTTAAGTGTCTATTGCAGAAGTTCACAATTGAGCAATATATTTGCCGCTTATGACCACGAATTGTATAATAATTTATTTTATGCATAGCAATATGTTCAAATAATAGTACACAATATACGTTTAACACTATATGCGTATACCTATGAACGGTTACGTAACGTCAAATTGAAATATGAAAACGTTTTGTATGTTTGCCCATAAATATTTCCTTTCGCCAATTCTTGCCAATTCGACCGCTTTCTAATACATTAGATGGTTCCATTGAAGATTTAAATAATTTAGTACGTTTGCTTTTCTGTTTTATATACATTATACATACCTACATGCAGATATTTGCAATATCTTTAAAATGATTTCGAAAAGTACAAAATCAAGTTTGTATTAATTGCGACGCATGATTATTATCTATAGTTATAGATTTCGAATGGTTAATGTACTTTTCATCCCAATAATAGTGCTATTAGAGAAACTGAAACGAATCAATTTTGTAATCTCCGATGAACAAAATGCAAATAATATAATATCTACTGCCTATTGTCTTTTCTGATTTTATTCTATTGTAACCTTTAATAACAAGTATGTCACATGACACCTGTGTGGCTATGTCCAATTCATATGTATAATGTATAATGTATAATGTATAATATATCATATTATCATACGATTTAAATTCTAACTACGTAATTAGTTCAAACACAGAACGATTAGCTGCTGCCTGAGGACAATAATAAATAAACACACAAAATCAACTGTAAAACCTATTCCCCCCCCCCCCCCAAAAAAAAAGTAAATAGTATTGTCCAGTTTTTCGAATTGCTGTGTAACGTCCTCGTTGTTTCCTGTTATTATTTAATATTTAATAAACAGAACATTTAAACAGCATCAAATCACTTATTTTCTATTTGTTTGCAAGAAATAATCTACCATTTTTCTATGTTATAAATATTTCAAACAATAAAAATTAAAAACTATTATTATATGATTTATTTTCGTGACATTATCTTTAAATTTGATTTTTTTCTGCTTTGCCTGTTTAATTTTGTTATGTGCATAATATCGTTCTGTAAATACAAACAGCATAATATTAGATAACATTATTAATTTACGACCGAGAAGTCTATACACTCTATACTATTGGATGAGCGTAACATTCATTTTTTAGATAATGATGACTGATGACTAGGGCAAGAGACTTTATGCCCTTAAAAACCTTAAAATATGTATTTATTTATGCCCCTAAAAAACCAATAAATATGCCTTTTAAATATGCACAGTCACTTAAATATGATCTTAAAATATGTCCTAAAAACCGAAACATTTTAACTACGCTATATATAAGAAAAATATATTTATTGGTAATATTATTTTTATATTGTAAAAAATATACAAAGAATATACATTGTATCAAAACTAAATGCATTTATCAAACCATTCAAACCTATATATAAATCTATAATTTTTTCTTCAGACTTAAGGTCTGTGAAAGACATTAATAATACGTATATAATAGGGCGTATCATTTTAATTATAAAATATTTATAAAATTATTATATCTACAAAAGTATGTGTCAAATCATGTCGATTGAAAGTATAAATATCATCAGAGGAATCAAAAATTTTTAACACATGGTTATAGAAATAGTAACAATGATGAGCTCTGCGCTAACCACGATAACAATGACTGGTTATGGACATCAACATAGGTACCATTAACAATTTTTTTTTTTCAGCACCTTAACCTTTGATACAGGCACCTATTATTGTATTAATTTATTACATAATTTGCTTGCTTTGTAAGACAAGTATTATTGTTTGTAAGCATTTAGTAGGCAATAAAAAAGCTCGGTGTTGATTTTCCTAATTTTCGGCAATTCTACAAAAATTTGAAAGTTTTTTTTTTTTAATTTACTATTCACTTTACCACTAATCTATTTCGCAATACCTATTTAGGGGTGGAGGTTTCATGGGTGTAATATATTAACAAAAATGACTTCACTGAAAAAACACTCAGGCTTTGAAAAAATGTCAGATTTTTACAACTATTTTTATATTTGAAATAAGAAGACTTCCTGCAGACCGCATTGAACCCTAATCTCTTATTTGATTTAAAATAAAAGAACAAAATAGTTTGTAAAAAAAGTTTAATTTTGTCTTGTTTTTTTTAGACATATCATAAAAAATGAAATTAATATATTGAAAACTAGAGTTCAATATGGCCTGTATAATATTGGCCATACCTTCTATTGGAGTATGAAAAAAAAATTGATCAAATTTGCTTTATTCTACCGGACATGATCATTACTCAGCAGAGTGTATTTTGGTGGACAAAATGGCATTGGTACTTGGCGTCCAAATCGTAATAATAATTGTAAATGAGTCCTAGTCGTTTGAATGCATTTAATATTCTTTTATCTACCTGACCTTGGTAATTATATCTGCAGGCTCCCGGCTCTGTTTGGACATCTTATATACTTAAGTGGTTACCTCCTGGTAATGTTCCCCTATAAAATTGGCAGTTTTCATTTCTAAAATGTGAAAGTGATACCTATTAAAAAATGAATCATATAATATAAAAAATAACCTATAGGTATTGTTCAAAATTCGATTCTAATAAAACGACTGCCTTATATTATTGTCTGCTTAAAATGTGAATAACAGTGAATTTTTTTTAAACCAATTTCAATCAAATTCATAATAATGTTCCATTTTGGAAATTAAGACTTCATTTATTAAGTTTTTTGTAGATAAATAAAAAAAAAGTTTTATATATTTTACGGTAAATGTACCTGCACTTCTCGGAACCGTTTTTTGAATGTCAAGATATATTTATTTCTTTCAACCCGCTCGTGCAACGATTATTGTATATTACTTTTTTATATTTAATATTAACATTTTAAAGCCTGAACTTTGAATACATATTTTTTAGTAGCTATAAATTACGAGAAAAAAAGTACAAAGATAAACAAAATTATCTACGGTAAATTATATTACATTTGATTAATAATTCTATTCAAAATTATTTTTTATCGTTATATAATGTACCTAAATAAATTGTTCACTTTTTTCAAGTACATTTTTACTGTTGGAGATCGTTTTATCGAACAACTCACAGATCAACACTTAAGAATAAGCTGTTTACGAATCATGCAGGCATAAATAACTTTTGTTTAGTATATAGTTAGAAGTAATTTATAACTAAATAGTATACATACTTGGAATTATGAAAACGAATTGGATGAAATCTGTGCCATTGTGACGTCTATAGAAAAACCTTTTTTCGTGAGTGATCATTTAACTATATAACATACAGAGATATTTTTTCGCAGAGGTAAAAACTTACCTCTTTTTGTATACGATTCCTTCAAAGAAACTGTCACTCAAAAGTCGAAACACATATTTGATATATCACATGCCAGAGGAAATAAGAGGTATTTTTACTTTTGACTTTATAACAATTTCGGGAAAGTAACATAGAAAAATGTATGGGTACCGTAGTGTAATTCTAAATAATAAAAATAAAATATTTGGATAAAATCTATATTCTAACCTGCTTTGGGTACAAAGAAACAAATAAAAAATAAAATAAAACCTAGATTTTTTTCTTTTATTCGAAATGGCCATTGTCCGACAATCGACATTTTTTTCCCCCCATTATATTAATTTTTACAATGGCAATGATAATTTGTTTATTACATATGTTTTGACTGTCTATATCAAATTTAATTTTCTATTTCATCTATTGCTTCTATGAAGTTTAGCAGAGTCATGTTAAGTCGTCGACACGTTCGGGCCTAGGGATTGACACAGAAAGTCTGGAATCTTGCGTTTAATTCTGGCGGCTTCCGTTTGCCTGCATTCGACGAGAATATGTTTGATTGTTAGCTGAACTCCACGTGTTACGCATATATGATTTGTTCTTCATAAATAATCATTATTCATCAGCTAACAGTGTGTTTAGTGAGTATGTCCTATCCTTAGACGTATTATTAATACATCTTCTTTTCCGCCACGATTCGCTATGTTTTCCCAACGTTCTGTTGTGCGTTTTATTTCGCTGAGCTTGGTTTCTTTTTCTCTCCATTCGAGTGACCCCAAACCTAGGTTTTAAATATTATTATGTGAAAAAAAGGTCTAAAAAAAGTTGCAATTTTAAATTATCAAATATAATAGAACTGTTTTTTCTCCGTGTTCATTTAAATGTTATTTAAAAAACGCGTTAATTATAAACCATGGTTAAAGTGGGCATAATATATCAGTTGCACCGATCGATTTTGATAACCACAAATATGCTTATACGTGTTGGATTCAAAATAACAGTTCAATTCAATGACATTCGGTAGCGACCGTTGGGTTCGATAATTTTGTTTTCAATATTATCAACTTTAAGTATAATTAGCTTCGATATTAACGAATTATAGAAAAAAATATATTGAACTAGACTAACTAAAACAGTTTTTGTATTTTATTAATTTATTATTATTATTTTATTTTAAATGACACAATTTATCTACCTACTTTTTTGTGAGGGCGTAATAGATGTATATTATACATACAAGCAATGTCCCAAATTCGGCTTTATTGACAAACACAAGTTGAAGTAAGAGTCAGTTAAAGTCCGTTCAGATGTAACCTTTCAGTGTTCATAGACATTTTATTTACATATTTTTTTGGTTATCGTTCTTTATTGAAATGCTGTATTTTGTTTAATGGTACGATTTTTTTTATTTATATTCTAATTTCATATTCAAACTAAAATGAAAAGGCAATATCTAGGTACTTTATATTATTTCATTTCTGATTTTCTGAAAAATCTTTTTTCGATGTAGTTAACTTTTCGGAAAATCGCATTCAGTATTTCAATAAACTGAGAATTGAGCACAGCTGGATTTCTTTTCAATTTTCAGGCGGGTTGTGATAAAAGTCAAAAAAATTAGAAAACAAATCGAATATATCTACTGACTACACTAATTTTCTAAGTAAATTGGACTGTTCTTTGCAAAAATAATATTTTTATTTAATTTTGACGTATTATTACAAGCACTTGGTGGTTTTTTTTTTTATTATTTTGACTAAAACCTATACAGCTTTGATTTCATAGTCAGAAGCAGTACCTATAAATATTTAAAAATATTTATGTATAAATATTGAATAATAAATAAATAGATTAATAAGCATTTAAAGTTTAAATGAAGTGGTAAAATAGCAAGGGCGAGCTTACAAAAAACGCTATGACCCAGTAATCCGCTAATTTTAAGATTTCAAAATATTTTAAGTAATTTTTAAATTCAGATTATCTTTTGAACACTTTATTTTTGTAATGGTGAGTAAATTTTTCTATTTTATGGATTACTAGCTGCTTCGCCCGGCGTTGTACGCGCTAAAGATTTGTTTTTTTTTTTATAAATATATTTATAAAAAAATGTGTGTACCATATATTATCTTAAAAAATTATAATATTAATAATATAATATGTAATCAAATAATGGCAACAATACAAATTAACGAAAAAATTATCATTTTTTCATTAGCTGAAGGGTAGGTATAAGCTACCAAGGTATAGAGATTGATAAAATAAACTATAAACACTCTCTAAAACTCAAAGAATTTATTGGTTTAACTTTTTATTGAAAACGGTCCAGTAGTCTTTGAGTTTATTCACTTCGGATAAACCAACGCGGGTTAAAAATATAGCGTCCAAATATCAAAATGATCAGTTAAAATTATAATTATTATATTATATTACGTTTCCATTTATCTAGAAGAAAAATTCTAATTTCTACTAATTTGTTAAATACTATTACTATTTTATAATATGCAACCAATGGTAACCATTTATATATACCTACCATAATTCCAAGAAAAATACGGCATTTCAGTTTTTCTTAAATTTTCAAATTGTCTAGGCAACTTTTCCAATTCCTAAACCTCATTCGGAATATAACATTATTTTAAAAAAATTTTTCCAAATCGGTCAAGATTGAGGTTACCAAAGAACAGCTTTTCATTTATATTATATAAGATTGTCCATAAGACCATAACCTTTCCAAGGGTGCTTAACTTACTGCCCATTTTTTAATAAAATACCACAAGTACTCAAGCAATAAAATTACATCGAAAAACATTGAAAATGAGTATACATGTGGTGAAAATATGTAGTATTTCATAACAATTCTGTTTACAGGTATACAAAGAATTCCGAGTAAATCAACTAATTATACGATGTTTAAGAGGAAATATTTTTAACCAATGTTCCTATTTTTTAGAAGAGACAATAAACTTACTTTATACCTGAATTTTCGACCATTTTTTTTAAAACGAACTTGTATTTTGCATTCAAACAAAAAGTTAACCAATATTCTTGTGGTCGTGGTAGTGCCACCAGTCGACGATGTAGAATATTTTCAACAAAATGTATGAATAAACCTTAAATGACCGAAAATAGACTAAAACCCTCTTTTCCGAACATTGTCCAATTTTTATCCAATTCTGTTTTAGAACGAAATCGATTATTTATTCTATAATATATTTTTGAAATGTATTTGGCCCCCAAGTGACCAAGTATGGTTATTATTGCCATAAATTGCGTCGTAAGTGGAGTAATTTGATTAATGCAACTTAACATTTTACCAAATTAAAGTCATATTATATATTATCTAGGTAATTCAAAACGACGTGGCTTCAATAATATATAATATATCAGGAAAACACAATTTTACGTTAACTCCGAAACACATCACTCTTAATATTATTAAACTTTTTGAAATCAATTTAAGACCATGAAATATATAATATCGGAAAATGCGTGACAGACAACACACGATATTTCCTTGACAACCTCGACGATATCGCTTCGTCAAAATTGTTTATGCGCAGATGGGCGAAAAGAGAGGTGCCCTCGACAAACCTTATGCTTAAACAACAGACCGCGGTACCCACCTCTACATTATTTTATTATAAGTCATAACTTGAAATTTTCACCTAATTCGCGATAGTTTCTTTAGTACATTTATGTAAAAAAATCTTCTTTTTCGTTTGACCTACGCATGGCTACTACACCGTGCGCTGCAAGGCCGGCGTGTTATGAAGGGAAAAAAACTATTTGAAAAATGTTCGACCGTTTTCCTCATAATTCAATTCAATACAACGACGTGTCTTATTCATATAATGACGGGTAGAGTTTTTGAAAGCCCAAATGAAAGCGTGTAGTTAAAAATATCTATTGAACTCGATGCCTGCCGAACAATTAAAACTTCCGAACACTCACAAGCAGGCAAATCGGCTGTTTAACTGAGCCACTCGGTCATCACTGAGAGTGCGGGGCCTTAACTTAATATCACGTTATATTAATTATGCATGATATATACTTGCCTACATATACCTATACCAATATGTATGTACATAACAAGCACTACGATATGCACACGTTTTCGTATAGTCAAATCACACGTGAGAAAACATGATACAAATATACAATATACCTCGAGATCGCTGCAATGAAAAGTGTTAAATATATTAACTATGATACTGATATAGTATGTTCTTAACTATATCAAGTGCCGATGGTACGGCCAATAAGCTAGTATTCGTCCATATTTTGAGTTACACACGTTGATATTGTATTAATGTATTATTGAACCGTACAGTTAAACGCATTAAATCTAATTCAACATAACCTATAGGTACTGAGCAATATAGGTTATTGATAAGTACCTACTCATTGTCATCAATAATCAATTGTTTTCTTATATCAATATGATCACAAACCACGACATCAATAATGCACTCGTTGTCGTATTGACATAAGTGTATTGTATTCACAAGCGAATAATTATTATAATATATACTTTATACATACAATGTAAATAATATCTTAAAATTGCTGATAATAATATAAAGATAATAATATATACCTATTGTACGTGTATTGTTGTACAAAGTTCGATTTTTAAAGGTAAAAAAATACAACTGTTTAATACAATAGTTTGCTCTTAACGTTCAACCACATGGACGTTAAAACAAAATCGAAAAATCATTTTATAGCAATTAAAATCATAAATATTGTATGAAATAACAAAAAATCAGTTATGGAAAATATTACTTTGGGTTACATTTTGATATTTAATAATAAGCATAATTTTTAATTTAATCTGTTTAATACTTTATGGTTCCTAGCCATAATAGATACATAGGTACTTACTAATTTACATTATTTCATTTTTTCTAGTATAAATATGTTATAATTCTATTTATAAATTATAACTCATCTGTACAATAAATTGAAATATTGAATTTTATAAGTTAATTTTAAGATGTAATGCGTTTCAATAGAATAACAGAAATAGTTTAATTTATCATAATTATCGTTGTTAATGACTTAATGTTATATGTTCCATATTTTATTTGCACTGTTAACATAATGTATGATTATTAATTAACTGAAAGATTTAATGTCATTAATATTATTATTGTTAAGTTCATAAAATGAATCAAATTATGATCGGCATAATAAATGCATTTTCCGTGCTTCCTAAGAATTAAAATTTTACACAATTTGTAGTGAAACGTTATCGCCCGAAATGTTACCAATTTGGCATTTCTAATAAATATATGTATCCATCGATGTTAAGTGTTAGGTTTTGGTGTGATTTTTACAGAAAACTAGAGGGTTATCGGATGGACAATCATAACAAAATATCACACAAGCAGGAGAGTTATTATATAAAAAATGCGAAGGATTGAAGAGTACGATTTAACTCAGCCTTATTTTTCTATTTATTCAAATTTAATAACATATACCCATTATACCTATTAGATTACCATGTTTAAAGTTATAAGCTAATTATTCTCTTTGGTCGTTATCACTTTTATTGTATTATCCAGTACCAAATAATTTTTTTAATTCATCTTCACGCTTCGTTTGGAATCTGAACATATAGGTACGAAACTACGAAAAAGAATTATTTACCTACTTAAAAGCTTAAACTCTAAAGTATATAGTAAGGAGTAAGAAACATTAGGCATAGGTACCTAATATATTTCACAGCATCGTTAACTACTCGTAACTAATAGTACAATAATAAATACACACATCCAATGAGCGTTTTAATAACCTCTTGAGTTACTTTACACGGGTAGTTAATATAGGCAGAGGTAATACTTACAATTTATATATAATTTCCCGGGCAACCAACCACGTGGTTTAGTCGTTTAAATAAATTGTATTCATTTGACTCGTCGTGGGTCTAGAACGAAAGGTTTTAAATTGTTTATATGAATTGTATGAGCAATTTATTTTAAGATTCGAGTAAGAATATGTTGCTCTTTGAACTACATTTCTTTTATAGCACAGAGCAACTTGTATAGTTTAGTTCACAAAATTATAAAAACTAAATATAGTTTTTATTTCTTTACATTCTTTGAATAATATCTATAATGGACACGTTATTGACTTGGACTTGATAATGCATGGAATGGCCGTGATGAGACATAATAATATGCAATATGTAACAAACTATTTCCTACATTCTTACGAGTGTTGGTATTAAAACTATAAAGTCATAATATATTCATAAACATATAAATAAATAATTATTAAACTTTATTTTTATGAACATAATATTATAGCACTATGAGTATTGAGTACCAAATGACAAATACAACTATAGGTACAAATGTAATATAATACATATGATAAACACGAATTACGAAGCGAGTTAGTAAGGGGAAATAATTTAATATTTGAGTAAACTTAGCCACCACTCTTAAGTTTACACAGGCAGTTCTGCCAATAGTTTCCAGATAAATGTTATTTTCAATTTCAGTCAAAATGACTTTAAAAGATTTAATCGTTGTGTGTGTGTGTGTGTGTGTGTGTGTGTATTGTCACTATTCAATAACTACGGTACGACAAACTACATTTACAAAGAGACTTTCAGTAAAGAGAAAAAATATGCATAATAGCAATAAATAAATGAAAAAAAACCAAAAAAGAATCAACAAAAAAGACACCCAAAGCGGTAGAATTACCTAGAAATGCCTTAACTCCAACACAATCCTCTAACAGTACCGTACAAATTTTAACTGAGTATAAAGAATATTTTAAATGAAAATAAACTTTGAACAACTTAAACGTTTCCCACGAAGGGAAAAAACAATTTAGGTACTTCATGATATCCACGAACGACTAAACACCGATTCAAATGACACGAGTTAAGTAGGTCAATATCTTTCGTCTTACACCCGTCAACTGCACCACCAAAACCTGCATTCTCATACCCATAGATAACCGACCAAAAATAATTTTTTTTTTCAATGGGTTTTGGTGCATTGATTGCGCCAATGCGGCAAGCTCAGACCAGAGTGTCTTGCCTTTGTAATACCCACACGAGTCTTTGAGTAAAATAGACTAAATTAATGTTCGTGCAAATCAGTACGTGAACTATTATAAAGTGATTTCGATATAAAATAAGAACCACATGAATTATATAAATTAGCATGACTTTATTATACATACATAGTACGTTAGACGTTAATGCGATGTACTTAAAAAAAAACTAAGTTTATTTTGTTTCTTTGAGTGTTTGAATTATTTCTGTTTTATCAGTTTGAGAGACAAAATGTATTTTCTAGCAGATAGTCTAAAACAAACAAAAATAGCAACATAAACTTATCTACAAGAATGACGTATTAATTCCCATTGCAATAATTAACACTGCTGTACACACAACTTCCTGAATTCGGTTAACTACAAATAATAAATTAGTTTTATAATTCAGTCTTAACAAATTTAAATGTACAAGATTGAATTTGAAACAATTCAAATATTTTAAGACTGTTAATAAGATGAACAAGATTTCACAGTAGAGCCGCATAGGCTCAATTTGGGGGAGACTTAAAGGGCCTTAGCCTCTCCAAGAAACCTTAATTAGTAATCTAATCTACATAATTCAGTAAACATTATATTTAGAAGTAGTAATTTTTTTAAGATTAATCATTGATTAATGATTCGTGTGTTTTGCAGAGTAGATATCCAGCAGTATCCAGAAAATAATATGTGTTTGATTATAGTATTACTGATTAGTAATTAAAAATTGTACAGCGCATTAAATTACTGATAAGTGATAATATTTCAAATTGTTCAGATTATAATTGATACTCGTAACTAGTGTATTATTTTATAAAGTTGCATTTTTTAATCGATGATTATAACTATAACATAAAGGTATGTGAGTACCTAAATATTTAAAATTGTAATTGGTCGTAACAAAAGAATTATTCATTTTAGTAATTGGAAGATGTACGTATTATAACATATTAAATGTAAGAATGTGGGAGAGAAGAAAATGATAAATACATTAAGTTATATTATATAGGTATTATGTATTTTCTAGGTATTAAACAGAGGGTGTACTGGCAGGCCCCCCCTACACTGGTCTGTTTTATTTTAATATTAAAAGCCCCCCTCTCTAAGTCAAAAACTGTAATTGCGCCTATCAATAAAACATTTATGTAAGACAGCTCTTAAAACTTCAGCGAAATTTTCACGAAAAGTACGAAATAAAACAAAAAAATGATAAATGTGCAACGTTTAAAGTTAACCATTAAACCATTTAAATAAAAAATTATGTTTTAAATATAAGTTCTACATTAGGTTAGGTTATCAATAAACATATACGAATACGATAGACATAATTATGTATTACAGTATTTAAATAAATAATATATTTTATCTTAAAAATTTGTAGTAGGTACCCAGATGTTATTGGGTTTTTGAAACTTTATACTTTATAGTTTATATGAAACTAAAAAAATTAATGTGGATGTCCAATGACCAAAATACGGTAAAAAATTGTGAAAATGAAATTTAAAAAAAACTAACGACGTGAACATCAATTAATCTGAGAGATTTTCATTTTAAATAAGACAGTGCGGAATAATAATTGTTGTGTTTTTTATTCCTTTTTTACAGTCGATAAAAATGTTGTAACATTTCATATTTTCGGTTTATGTCTTCTCCGTTGTATAGATTAAATACAGCTCCAAAGTCTAAAGTTTAGATACTGAGTGGAGCGATGAGTAAGTGACGTGTATGTGAACTTTTTATTTTTCTATTTGCTTTTTTGTCATGTTGCAATATGTGAATTCTGTTTAGGATAAAGGACTAAACCAAAGTCGAATGTAAAAACTTTTTATATCAGAAATGTAATTTATTTGTTACAGTTGTAAGAATTTTTTTGTTATATCTTGTTGTTTACGTTTAAAGTTTGAAAAGTTATTGACAATTTCATGAGAAAGAGTGACATTTTCTTCACTCGTATTAATTACAAGATAAATGTTGGTTGTTCTTCGGTATTTCAGAAAATGATAATAGTCCTAGAGTCTTAATGTCCAGTCTAACCTAACCTAACCTGTCAAAGTACTATAGAAACCTGAGCTATCAATGAATAAATTATAATATGGATTTAAATAAAGTTGTGAATAACTTAATGAATTCATTTTATATATTTATTTTTTTTTAGTTAAATATTTAACTAGAAAACTAAAAAATATAATATATTTGGTTTAATAAAAACTATATTTCGGACAATTGGGTTAACCATTGTATTTAAAACTTCTTAAACTTTGTTCACAGTTAGTTACATATTTTTGCTGTTACAAATAAAGCAAATTGGTTAATTTTATTTATTTAATATAATTTGAGAAACAATGTTATATTTTGTCAAAATTAAATTTGTAAGATTCCAGCCGAGTCTAAAATTTTAAAGAAAAGCTTAAGTAGTAATAATGTTTTACAATAATGTGTATATTTTTTCTTTAGGCACAACGTCAAGTTTTAGAACAAAAGTTTTGATTCAATTTTCAATATTGAGGGTGGATTGTAATGGAAAATTTGATCTGCTTGGTACTATTTTTCAATAATGGAAAAACACTAACAGAAAACATCGAGAAAATAGAATATTTATGCTACACCTGCTGCTTTAGATTCTGAGAGGAGCGATGAACGTATTGATTTTAAAATAATGTGTTTTTGTTTGTGTCGATAAGTAGTCGAAATAATGTATTACTTTTCAACGTTGAGGGTGGTTTCTGATAGCAATGGATCTAATTGGTACTATTGATAAGTCAAAAATTAAAAATTTAAGAGAATTTTCAAAATAATCAGATATTTGATTCTAAAATTTTTTTTCCTATATAATAAAATTTAAAAATTAAATACAAGGTTGCCCATAAGTTTCCTACCTGTAATAACAATAAAAAAAAGGTTTACCCAAAAATCACAATCGATTTTAAAATACCGATTTTTGATAATATATTGTTGTAATTATTCAAAAACGAATAAATACTTACACCTACTTCAAATGTTCACTTAACCATTTTCTACCTAACGAAAATTTGAAAAAAGTTGAATCTCCTTTTGAGCTATTTATATTGCATTGTTCGGTATGAAAATCATTTTAATTAGAAACTTTTATCGAATACAACCATATATCATTGCTTTCATATATAAAGTGCTGCTGCTTAGAACTATTTATTTTAATATAAATAAATTATAAATTATAATCGTGTACAAATCAGAGCCCGTGTGGCGTACACTATAGTACGTAAAGGTACTTAAAACTAATTAGATGTATATTTTTACAATTATGTTTTTGAAGTCAAACTTCTTCACGAGGGGGAAGGCATAAGCATTTTACAGTCACAATAGATTTTTATGGGTACATACAGATTTTTGGACAGATTTCTCGCATCACAAAATTAAAACAAGTTATAGCTGCCTACATTTCCATGATAGCAGTACATTTTGTCCGTTTAATCAACCTAACCTAACGTAACCACCGCAGCGTATGAAGAAATAATGATAATATCAATTATTTTTTATCATCATACATGAAATTTACAATGAATATTATAAACATTTTTCGACACGTTTTTCATTTTATCAGTATTCAAGTTCCAAATATCGAGATTATTTGTATTATTATCTGAGAGAGTATTCACTTCACGCACAGGCACACTTTTTATTATTTTCTTTGTTTTATTTGAACATTTTTCAGCAATCACTAATACACGCAAGGTTAGCGATGCGAGTGAAGTATCCAACGCCTGGGGACTTAATATTTTCTTTCTTTTAGGCTTTGTTTTTTAAAATTTAATATAACTCGCTTTTGTTGGATTTGAAGAAAAAATGTTATATTTTTTACTTTAGGTATTTTATTTAACAGCAAAATAGTGTACGAATAACACGTATTATTATTATTACTATGGATAAATTATAATTACACCGGTTTTACTGTGTGTCTATAAAAAGTTTTAATTCGAGACATGCTGCGCAAATTATAAAAACTTTTATAAACATTGTAGATACATTCGTATATTATAACATATTATTATTATTATTATAACATATGACTATTATATTTTATTATTATGTATATAATATGTACGTTATTAATAATTGTTACTTCGTATATAACGGTTGAATATGGTTTATAGAATAAATTCGTAATTACCGAGGTATTAATAATACCGGAGGCATAAAAAAAAAGACGTTCGTACTATAATGTTGCTTTGTTTTTTTATCATGAAGTTATAGCATTTCCGTGATAGTTGAACTACTTACTTTACATAAATTAAGCAAATAATGTGCAAAAAAAAATCGACTTTGGACGAACTGTACAATACTGATCTGTAAATTTAGCTGTTAGTATTTGAATAGTGCAATGACCCATTGACGCTATTGTAACGTTGCACCTGGTGGTAGTACTATTGTTATAACCATAATTCATCCAAAGAGGGTCGAACACGGTGTACCGATAACTAGTCGAGGTTGTGGTACATTTACGTTGTAATGAATGAATAAATTTGGGTATCCAACCACCACCATGTGTTTGAATTGGTAAAAAAAAAAATACATCCAACGAATAATATTGTTTGTATATCGTCAATGTTATTCTAGTGGCAGTCGTTACTCATAAGACAGTAAACAAGTTCCTATCTTTTTTTTAATCCATGGTTTTGGGGTTAATTTATTGACTATAGGTACATATTACTCATACCATATGACTTACGAAATGTTCACATTGTAAGCTTTGTTTGAGTAACAACTTGAAACGAAAAAATATTTTTTTTATTTTTTATTTTTAAAATAATATCTTGATTGCCGTATTATACAATAATATATGTTTTTAAATTAAATACCATATCACTATGTTAGTATAATTAAAATACAGTTATGTATTTAACTAGACGTTAATAATACTATCATAAATAATAAACTTTAAAGTATTGTACCTACATTATTCGAGTGAAATAATTGATAAATAAATTGATACCTATTTATCTAATAAACACAAAGTAATTTCTGTAATAAATATTTAAATATTTTAAATTATAAACCTCAAAGCTAGATGAAATAATAATGTGTGAAATATATCACTTTCTTGTGTACATTTACAAATATGGTTAAACAAAACTTTAAATGAAGGTTACCGGATTATTTTAAGATAAAAGTTTTAGTATGAAATGGTTTTACTTTGCGTATAATACTTACAGTTTCCTCAGATATTATAACATTTGAGACTATTTTTAAGTTAGTTAAAAATTTTTAAATATGTTGAAAGGTCACCTAAAAAATTAATAAATCGGCACAGAAATATCATACTTATCCAATAGATATTTTGTCCTTTTTTTATTTTACAAATCAAAGCATTTGCAAGTAAAGTGCGCCACAATAATTCACGATATTGAAATATAAATCCAAACACAATATTAAGATCGATTAAAATTTAAATGAATTCAATTTGAGTACTATATAAATCCTTTATATATATATATCCTCCCCCAATGTGTAAACCAAGTTCCTAGACTCCGAAAGGAGATCAAGGAAATAATGAGCAGTGTATAAATATCAATTTTGAAGTAGATATTTAAATTTCTCCATTACCTATCCAATTTAAAGAAAATCGAATATAAATCACATTATAATATACACTTTGTTTCAATTATATTGTGTAATATATGTATTACGTATTAATTTCTAGTAGTTAATTACAATTGTTAATAAAGTTTAAAATAGGTGATTACCATTGAAACAGAAATTACGCAAAGAATAAAAATGTATAAGTATTAAAGTAAGTAATCATAACGGTGAAAACAAAATACTAATTTAAAAATATAAATTGAAGTTCGTATGATGTACCATTTGGGTTTACCATTAATATTCTAGTCAATTCATAATATATTTATGGCACTTTTGAAAACATAGGTACCTAACCTATACATACCACGTTTAAGAGGTCAAACATTGGTAATCGATATTGAACGAGCTAGCCTGGCTCGGGATCCTATAAGGGAGTTGTAATAACAAGATGTATTAATGATTCATACTAAACTATTAATTGGTTGCTTATCAATATTATTAAAGCCGAACAAAAGATATTATATTCAATTAATGAGATAAGTAAATAACACTTACTACTTATTATATGTAATGTTACATTCTTGCTTAGTTCGGAGTTAAAACACACACTCAAAATTAAAAAGTATCATTTGCAAATTTTTTTTTTTTACATTTGTTATACTAACCTATAAATACTCAAATATTTATGTAACCATTTATTTGATAAATACATAAAAAAAATCTACTACATGATTAATTACAAATTGCTTATTATTTAATTTAGATTCTGACGGAGTAATGACTGAATACATTTTGGAATGATGTATGCATTTTTTTATTTTTTTGTGTCTGTGCACACGATAACAAGTCAAAATAATACTTCGATTTTCGACTTCTTTTCAGGCAGGAAAGTTAGCACTTTCAAGAGGATGAAATTGAAATTCCCAGCAATTTTCAAAAGAGCCGGGAAAACAAAATTAAACAAAAGAGTTTGAAAAACGAGAATCACGGGAATTTAAAAAATGAGAAAACTGGTTTAAGACAACATTTATTATGAGGTTTTTGAAGCACGTGTGTAACTGAAATACATAGAACAGATACATAAATAATGTTTACTAAATGTTTAAATTTTCAATACCCACAACATAAAATATTCAAAACATTTTGTCTCGTGTTAAGCATAATAGGCATATATTGAGTTCAAATTTGGACGAAGTTACATAGCTAGGTACTAATACCAAGAATAAAGTTTTTAGTCATTTTGTTGTAATTTAAAAATATTATTCGTGGGTACTTGAAACTTTTAAGTAGGCATATTATTACACTGAAACACTCAATGACATTTTTAAATTCAATTTTTTCGACAAAAATGAATCTAACCCACTACTATCGTTGCTTAATAGTACAATACATAAATTATTTTAATCACAATAACGACATAAAATACATATACTTGGTAATATTTTAAGCTGACAGACCGTCTTTGTTCTGAATCTTTTTTCGTGTACAATCATTTTATATCATAGAAATATAGAATACAAATTTACCATATCCATTACAGTAACTCTCTAGACACCTAATGTACGGCAGACCGTTAGCCACTTAACTGTTGTTTTGTATCTGCACTGCAGTGTACTAACCTACCTTATATAACTATCATAAAAATATTTTATATTTATTTAAAATATAACCTAACCAACATATTTTTGCAAACAATTTTTGTACAGATTTACATAAAAAAAAAACTAAAAAAATTAGAAATTTCAATTAAGAATTTTGAAAATAGTCAAAATATTTAGAAAATTGTTTAAATTACACCAAAAATCAAAAAAAATTTTGCCAAATACAGGTTTGATGACAAATTCCGGTTTAAAGTTAGTAAAAAAATTTCAAAAACATTTGATTAATCAAAGTGTCTTATAGAATTTAATGAACCTATAAATTCTTATATCATTTTACAATTTGGGGAAGTTACCTTTATGGCTATATAGTAATGACTAATGATATAATATAAATATATTATATATTGTAGTACCTATTTATTTACAATAAATTCAAACCTTAATGAATTCGAATGCAATACCTACTTTAACGAAACGCATTTACTCAGGCGATTCTTTAATCCATTCATAACATTTATTGTATCGAAACCCATTTCAATTTAAACAGTCACATGTGGGATATTTGTGTTAAAATGAATTTTGATCCCATTTAATATCAAATTGGTGATGGGATGCCATAAAATTCCAAGTACTCCGAATGCGTTCACATACGTCCTATTGGCTGTTATGCTCTATATACTCACCGTATGAATTTCCAATGTCAACCGGACAGACAGATACGAATAATATAATATACCTATTTAACGAAACTACCCGGTCACGAGTAGAAAAATGAATTTTCAGTTTGAAGTTGGTCGAGGAAAAAAAAAATAATGTTTTGAAAAAATAATAAAACGTAACATTATACTATGTTTATATATCCGCAGTTAAGTGCAAAGTGAACCGTCGACTGAGGTGTTAGTATTACGTGTTTCAAACAAGACTTTACCACAGTGCCTATAACTTTGATCACAATCATTTAACTATACATATTTTCTTGAGAAGTGTTTATTCGCCATAATGAGTATGATAATAATAAAATACCGTATTAATGCCGCGTGTAACGATACTATACACACAGTTTTGTAGGTATAATAATATTATTTTTAACGGTTTTGTGGTTATACGTTTCTTGATCGAACCATGAGTGCATATTATATTATAAACTATAATAACTGAAAGGCAGTTTAAATGGTTTTTCAAATAAACACAAAACAAATTTATCATGTATGTAAATAATTTACACAAGACTAATACGACACGCAACAGTAAGTATAATAATATTATGCAGTAGAAATCGTGTATAATGACACCGGTTTTAGTGACATATCGGATTTTATGACCTTGAAGTAAAGGACCCGATTAAAAATGCATAGGTCAGTTTTACATGTTAATTTTTATCGATAGTCATGACTATCGTTTATTATGACCCGTGATATGTTGGTCTCTTGAACGTCATTATAAACGATTTCTACTGTATTATTTTTCAATGTTTACAACCACAGCAATTAAAACCATTAAGGAGCCCTAAGCACCTAATTAATAATATTAACGAATACGCATTACTATTGCGTATACCTACCAACTCGATTGATCGTCTTACCGCTTACCCCTATAACTTCCATCAACTCAGTAACGGTTTCGATACAAATATAATAAATTGTTCACCTACGATTGTGAATAACATGGCAAAAAACGTGGGTAGCTACGCACATAATATAATATGGTATGTCGACATGTCGTTTACTCTAAATTAGGTATTTATTTAATGCTAGTGCTTATATAGGTAAATATATGTTATAATATTATTACATGCATTTTTTGTGCTCTTCTTAGTTACCAAAAACAAATTTTACAAGCGTCGCGTGTAATAAGGAAGGTCAGTAGGGCAGAGGACTTCTAGCATTTGCATATTTATTTTGTTTTGCGCAATCGTAAAAAAAAGGCCAACTAGATACGAATATGTTTCAGGTTACGATTAATCTAAATCTGTAATTTTATATTGCATATACTCATTTTTGGGCTTTTTTTGCATTTTTTTTTATAAAGTTTATATTATCAAAAAAAAAAAAATAGTTAAAACTACCATCCATTATAGCTTAAAGGCACACAGCCGCGTGCACACCCCGTACAGAAGAAGAAATAACAAATTCATAAACAGATCAATTAAGTTAATCAATCAATCAATGTAATTGGTTATTTTTTAATCAATAAAAATAAAATATAGTATCATTTAGGGTTATCTTTTTATTTATTTAGAAAAAGTTTGAAATATATTTGAATTAAGTAATTATACTTTCTTATTTTAAATGCTATTTACCTATTAATCAACCAAATGTAAGCACACACGTTTAGAGCATATTTTAGGGATTTAAAATGAATTATATAAATTTTACCTACTTGTAATTTAGTGTTCTGCTATGTTGCTCTGCTCCGGTAATAAGTAAAGGTACCACCAATATATGATTCAGTAAAACTTGAACGAGGTAGTTATATGTAATATGAATACAAATATGCAACTAAAATCTTGAAATATGCACCAAAAATTAAACGATAAATAAAAAAACCCTAATGATAGTTTGATTATATGATTTACGGATGTTCATTAAAGAATATACATACAACTATACAAGTACCTAGTATTTTCCCGAAATGATTAATTAAATAAAAAATACATTTTGTAGTAAAATATAAATATTGATGTAAAAGAAGTAACAATCCTCAAATATGAATATATTATGATCAGTACCAGTGGTTTTAGTTCTCTCAAAGTAATATATTACCAGGAGTAGCTCCAGTAATGATCTCTTGCAAGACCATGGCATATTTTGTCGTCCTAAATAAGCTTGAATAATGCATATAACTGATGTTCAACATCACAGAACAATATTATATCTGAACTTAGAAAACATGTAACCGTTAATTGTGTGTATTCAAACGGATATAAATTCAACGATACGCCATATCAAAAACTTGATAATTATGTTTCACAGTGAAATATGAATTTCTTGTAGAAAAAGCGATTATATAATATAATCTGTAGCCCGACAATATTGGTCATAACGCTGACGTAAAAAAAATATATTTTTCCAGCAAGAATTTTCGCGGTGATAAATTATTAGTGAAACATTATAGTATTGAACTATTAACTAAAAAGTGTTGATAACAGTCGACACTATTATAGTCGTAAGTCATGAAACATTAAAAATATAATATGTATCTACTACCCAATTAATCAACAATAATAAACAATCGTCAGTATTATAATAGTTGAAATATAATTTTTTTCAATTTGTTTATTGATCAATATTGCACGACCTATGTAATCATTAAAAAATGTAAGATTACCCACATCACTAATGCACAGATAATAATATTAAAATAGTCACCAAACATGAAATGATAAAAAAATACTTAAGTTAATTAAAAATGTATATTTATAATGTACCTAGTAATACTTACCAAAACTAATTAAATAAAAAAAAATGGGTACAATTAATAATAAATATTGATATAAAAGCAATACAATTCCTTAAGTTTAATACCACCGATATAAGTACTAATATATTTCTCAAAGTAAATAAACCTGCTACCAGGTGTAGCTCCAGTATAGTGATCCATTGTGAAGCCACAGCGTTTGCCGCTCAAATAAGTTTGATTGCGTAAAACTAATTAAGCTCTGCAACATCACAGAAGAGTTGAATTTAAATTTAGAAGTCATGTAACTGATTACTGTGCGCGTGCAAGCGATTGGACGGTCTTATCAAAAACTCGATAATACAAATTTAACCATAAAGATATTATAACGTCGTGCAACGACTGAACATCGGCTAGAACCCTGTCCGATCGGAAATTGTTAAGCTCCACTGAATTCATGCCATCTAAAAGAAAGTCGAATAAATGCCGTTAACACCATACGAGTCAATACAAATAAGCATTTGAAAAATGTAGAAATATGCATTTCTTTTGAAAAATGCGATTATAAAATCCGTCGCCCAGCAATAATAATAGTCATAAAACTATCTTTCAGACTGAACTCTCCGGTTAAAATAAATAGTAAAACGTCATAATATTACGTGACTTTTAATAACAGCCGACGACAACATTATTGAAGTTATACAGTCATGAAAAAATAATAGTAATGTAATATACTAATATGTATACTAGTGTACTCCGCAATAGACGCGTTAATAAAGATTGTCAATATTATAAAACCATATTGGAGTATAGATTTATTTATTTTTTCGATTTCACTATTGATCAATATTATGTATAGGGACATTATTACGTGCCATGTGTAACCGTTCGATAAACGTAAAATTACTACCACGCACGGATAATATTAAAATATGCACCAAAAATGAAATGATAAATAATACAATGATGGTGACGGTTTAAAAATATGAATAATATTATATTATATTAAACGATTAGTGGGTGCACAACAAAAATGATTAGTAATTAAATAAAAAATAAGTTGTGTAGTAAAATATAATAAACGTCGGTGTGAAATAACTGGTGTTCCTGAAATATGACCAATAAGCAGTACCTACTACTTCTCAGCGGTTTTAACTTTTAGTTCTCAAAGGAATAACTTGGCATGTATAACTCCAGTATTGAATATTGAGTTATCCACTGTGAAGACGTCGGCGTCTGGAATGAGCTCGAATGCATGAAACTGATAAACGTAAGTAGTTAATAACGTTCGACGGCGTAGAACAATTGTATTTATACTAGGAGAATGTGTGACTGGTAATTGTGGGCATTCATAGCGATTAATAGCGATATGCATTTTATCGACAACTCGATAGTAATGATTCGTCCTTAATGTAATATATTCAACGACTAAACGTCACCAAGAACTAAATTCGTCCGATGTGTGTTAACCTTCGTCGAAACTGAATGCCGTGTATAGACAAATTCGAATACACGCCGTCAACACCACGAGTCCATACAAATATAAGCATTTAAAAAATGTAGAAATATGTGCACTTCTTGTAAAAAAAAAAAAAAACAGTCGATTATAATAATATTATGATCCGTAGCCAAATAATACCCACAGGTCGTAACGTCGTCGACGGTAAATAAAGCTAAATCTTTCAAACTGAAATCTTCGGTTATAATAAAAAGTAAAACGTCATAATAATATCATGTGACTTTTAATAGCAGACAACAGTCGACAATATTATTACAGTTGTACGCAGTCATGAAACAATAATAACAATATACTACCCAATCGATGGCGATCGTCAATTGTTGTAAAATAATAATTGAGGTATGAGTTTTTTCTTGGTCGTTGATCAAGAAATGTGTAAACGTTTATCGATTACCGGTGAGACGCACTTTTTCGCCGTTAAAAAACCGCGAAGCTAGAAAATTGATGTCTTCGACCGTTAAACGAATTAGAACGTGTTTAAAGGTAATACAATATTATTATAATGTCATTCGCATTAACGTATTATTGTTATCTTTGTCGCGAAGCGGAGCAGACATAGAAAGGAGAAGAGCGCCCAAAAATATCGAAAATCCCCCTCAAAAAATAAGAGTAGTATCTCTGGTACCTATATGTATTTTGTAGGCACTACATAATCTATATATATACGTCACACTTATATTAGGTTTGAGGAAAATAGAGTTTTGTACAAAATCACAGAAATGTTGCAAAGCACTCTTATTAAAATCGTGTGCATTTATTTTTAAAAGGGGACTGAGCACGCTGGAGTATATTTACGCAACTGCAGGTGTCGCAGCAGATGGTTAGTTTTTAGACATTTTGGGCGCCTACAAATGATCCGCGAGGGGCACGGATCAAGTGCAGAGCAGTGCAAGAAAATCGTATCAGGTGTATCAAATTGTTATTGATCGAAAATCCGTTTCGTCGGACGATATTAATCCCCGCTACGCTCAAGTGTTACCAGTTGGTATTTACTCGCAAGGGTAAAAATCACCCCAATTAACCTGCTAAGATAGAATAAAATGTTTTTTTTTTTTTGTAAATTTATTAGTCAGTCGGAATAGTTATCGAAAGATACCGAATGAGCTGATATTATAAACCCGTCGGAAACCCGACGACGATATTTTAGGCGCACGTCAAGTTCGACCGCGGGGTAAGTTTTCACCCAGCACGTGGTTTCCGGTAACACACTAACACCGGGTTGGCACTCACTAAAACCTGGTACAAACCAGCTGAAAAAAAATATTTTTTTAAATTTCAATTTCTAACGAGTCAAGTCGCCCGGAGGTATTGCGAATAATGCAAAGACGTATGAACACGTCGGAAACTCGACGACGATATATTTGGCGCACGTCGAGTTCGACCGGGGTAAGTCGTCTTGACACCGAGTGAGCGGTCACTGGTGGTTACAACATTGCCTACAATACCACAGAGTGTCGTCGTCGTTATTATACCAGTGATTATCATTTATCGAACGGATTGATCTATCGTAAATATAATATATAAT
The DNA here is from genome assembly GCF_001856785.1 of Myzus persicae. NCBI lineage: Eukaryota > Metazoa > Arthropoda > Insecta > Hemiptera > Aphididae > Myzus > Myzus persicae. The sequence goes on from NW_019104389.1 coordinate 497,272, forward strand.
AATTATATTTCATTCCATCCCGTCCGGGACGCTTTCGCCGGTGTATTTTTTTCTTTCGCGAGATCATCGCAAAAAAAATGCAATATCGCAAACGTCCGACTCACACGACGATCTCGGCAATCGCATATGGCCGACCGATAACTCGAGCCGCCGTGCGTATTATTACGGTCGTTATCCGTAACGGCGGTTCGCGAGTTCGTAAAATCGAAAAATCGATCGAACCCAAGCGCAGGCCGCCACCCTCCCCGCCGACGCGTGACGTGTGCGCACGCGCGCGCCGCCCGCACGCGTGACACGCTTCGGCCGGCGGCGGCCGCGTTACGTTATTATATCGGCTGGCCAACTTCGATTTCATATAATACATTATCGCGGCGGCGGCGTGTATGTACGGTTTTTCGTAATATTATTATTTCATGTTTATCGCGGGCGTGCGTGCGTGCGTGCGTGCGTGCGCGCGCGCCACTGCCTACGCTACGCCGGTCGCCACTGCACCAGCACACGCACAAAAACACGCACGCACACGTACGGCACGATAATATTCGCGTGTACACACCATTACGGCGGCGACCCTCCGCGCTAGTATTATAATATGGTGCGTGCGTGTGCGTGTGCGTGTGCGTGTGTGTGGCGGTCGCCCCGCGTGTCCAGCTGCACACACGGCGATAGGGTGAACGCCGCCGCCGCCGCCACCCCATCGCGCGTATATCCACATACACGGCGCACTTAGGAGCGCGCGCGCGCGCCCTCGCGCCATTGTCGGTGTGTATATAGCCGGTGCCGGAGGGAGGGTGTTTCGCCACCCTTCTCCGCCCACGATCCGCGCGGCGACTATCCGCCGACTCGGTTTTTCGTCGGCGCTCAATTACCCACCGAAACGGATCAATATATTGTTCGGCGCGTATAGTGCCGCGTAACTCCGGCCCAAGCCGCCCGGCGCGCTTTTGCCGCAAAAAAAACCAAACCGTTTGTAGGGGACGTGGCGTCGACGACGGTGGGAGGGTGGCAAAACGGTATGGGGAAAAGAGAGGGAAAAAAAAAGCCCCCGGAAAATAGTAGAGGAAAAAAAAAATAATAATAATAGCGCGACGTATTATATTATATTATAATAATATAATACGAAACCCGACGTTGTCCGCGCGTCGCGTCCGCCGCATGCACACCCAGCAGTCGTATGCCCGCCCGCGAAATCCCTAACGAACGCGAATAAAATACGATAAAGCGTCTAAATCCGAAATACGATAATACACTTCAATAGCGATCCATCGGCCGATCGAAGCGGTCGGTGAGCGCACACGTCCCGTCCGCCGCTTGTTTCGAGTGTGTCGCGGTCGAACCGCGCTCGATACCCCGATACGGGCAGCGACATTGTTTCGCGTCGACCATAAAACAAACGATATAATCCAGGCTATAACTTCGGTGTCGATTTTTCCGCGGTTTTCTGCACGTCATTAGTGACGAGACGCGTATAATATTTCTTGTCGGACGCCGTTTGTTGCGATTGTCGCTGTCGTCGTCGTCGTCGTCGTCGTCGCGCGTTACGGGCCCTGCGACTCGAACGCGATCGCGGACGATCGGCGGTGCGGAGGAGGTGAACGCGGGGTGCGGGACATGCACCCGTCGCGGCCGACGGCGGGCAGTCGTGGCGCCCGTGCCGTGCCGTCAATACCGCTGCGGAATCGTTAATTGTTATCGGATCCAGTCGGAATCGTGTTTTCGCGTCCATCGATCGGTCTTAATGAATTTCGCCAATGGATTTCCAGTAGCAGCGGTACGCGGCAGTGGTCGCCGCCGAATTCGCGCGCAACCGACACGACGCCGGTAAGGCGCGCGCGCACGCCGACAACGCCACCACCGTCGACGCCGACGACGCCGCCACCACCGACGACGACGACGACGACGCTCATCTGACGCGCGCGGAACCATCGTCACACGCCGCGTAGGAGGCAGCGCGCGCGAAATGTTTTCGGACGCCGCACCAGTGTTGCTGTCGTTCCTCCGGCACCGGCGGACCGCCGAATAGTGCGTGTGCGCCCGCACATACTGACGCGACCTGACAATATTATTGTAAATTTTTTTTTTCACGGTCACATTCCCGCGGTGTACAACACGTGGCGAGGGCGCACTTCACTTGCACACCGCTCACGCGCGTACATAGGTCAGAGGGAAGGGACAGTGCTGTGCGCTCGCGCGACGACGACAGTACGTGACACGCGGAGCCGGCACAAGAGTGACAGCGGACGTTGTTCGCCGGATGGAAAACGTTCACAACATGGCGCCAGAGTCGCCGCTCAACGAAGTCGTGGTCGAGACAATCGATTCGCCGCAAGACGTGAGGGCGCACGTCGACGCCGGTCGGCCGTCCGCGTGCCCCGTCGCCGAGCCGCCACCGACACGCGAACTGTGCATCACGCGAGTGCCGCGGTCGCAGCCCGCCAGCAGGATCGTTTGCCATGCACGTTGTTCGCGACCCGTCCAGCACGACGACGACTCGGAAGACGACCTGGACGACGACGACTTGGACGACGAGAACGACGACGACCACAACGACCACAACAACCACCACCAGCAGCACCATCAAAACAACCGTGGCCACCAACACCAGCAGCAGCAGCAGCAGCAGCAGCAACACCACCAGAACCAGCACCACCAAGCCCATCATCACCAACACCACCACCAAAACCAACACCATCCGCACCTCCAGCAGCAGCAGCAGCAGCAACAACAGCAACACCACCTCCAAAACACGGACCGATCGCCGGTCGAAAGTAACGGCGGTGGTAGCCGCCGAGGCGTAGGCGGTACGGTCGTGGTCAGAGGCGGCTGTGGCGGTGGCGGCGGCGGCAACGGAGGTGGTGTCAGCAGCGGTGGAAGCGGTGGCGTCATCGTCGAGGACGTCAAACAGCCCGAGAGCACCATCACGGTGATCGTACACCACCCGGACGAAGACCGGGCCAACAGATCGTCCAGACTCAACCCCAGACATTCCGTCAGCGTGGCCGGCATGATCGAGTCGCAAGACTACCACCGCGGCGCTGGCTCCGGGACCGGTAACAACAGCGTGCTCCAGCTGCACCATCAGCAACAGCAACAGCAACAACCGGAGCCCACTTACCAGACGCTCACGTCGGTCAACGGCAGGATGTCACCGCCCGGCTACAGCCCCAACTCATCGTACGCCACGCTCACACCTCTCCAACCACTGCCGCCCATATCGACCATGTCCGACAAGTTCGTGTACGGTCACTCCAACAACGTGTCCGGATCGTTCACGGTCATGCAGAACAACATCGGTGGCATGGGCATGGTGGTCAACAGCCCTTACACGTATGACAAGATGGGCATGCACTCACCCAACCACTATTCGCCCACACACATGCACCACATGCCGCCTCAACAGGGCTCGCCGATATCGCCGCAAAGCGCGTCGTACAGTCAAAACGGAGGCGGCGGCGGAGGTGGCCTCAACTCGCCGCAGAAGAGCATGTCGTCGCCAAACAGCTGCTATGACTCGCCGTACACGCAGATCGGCCCCGGCGGCCGGTCGGGGGCGGCCAACGCCATGCACAGCCCCGACCTCAGCCAGAACTCGGGGTCACTGCACTCACCGCCGATGTCCAGCTACGGTGGAACCACCACGCTGTCCAACGTCAAAGGGCTGACCACCATCACGCCGCACCCCGGCCGCAGCAGCGGTGGAGTCGTCGTGTCTCCAAGGCACTCGCCGTCGCTGGTCATACACCCCATCATACAGCCCCAGGAGGTCGTGGTAACCACGTCCTCGCCCTCGCCGCCCGACCACTCGCAGAGGATGCAGATGATGCACCAGCAACAGCAACAGCAGCAGCAACAGCAGCAACAGCAGCAGCAGCAGCAGCAGCAGCAACAGCAGCAACAGCAACTGCAACAGCAGCAGACCACGCTGATCAAGACGCAATCGATCACGACCACGACCACGGTTCTGGTGCAGAATGCGTCGTCGGCGTCCGGGTCGAACGGCAGCGGTTCCGACATGGAGGAGATCAACACCAAAGAGTTGGCGCAGCGGATCAGCGCCGAGCTGAAACGGTACAGCATACCGCAGGCGATATTCGCGCAACGCGTGCTGTGCCGGTCGCAGGGCACGCTGTCCGACCTGCTCCGGAACCCCAAGCCCTGGTCCAAGCTGAAATCCGGCCGGGAGACGTTCCGCCGGATGTGGAAGTGGCTCCAGGAACCCGAATTCCAGAGGATGTCGGCCCTCCGCTTGGCAGGTATGCACGGTACACACGATATACGATATAATATAATACTTTAATTTAAGCGAATAAGCACAATTATTATTGACATTGTTTTATGTATAATACGCACGCCGCTGCCGCTGCGCACCACACGCACACAACACGTGGTTATCGATTTATTATTATTCTTCTGCCGCCGCGCACGTGTGTGTGTGTTTGTGTGTGTGTGTGTGTGGCGTTTGAAAACGCTTTTTTTCAAACATATTGCCATTTTTTTTTTCATTTATCTCGGCCCAATTCCGCCCTCTCGACGATTCGAAATGTAATCATATCGCATGCAGTGAAACTACCATATCACGAAGTCTAGTGGTCAAAAAAAAAATAAATAAATAATAGTATTACAGAGAAATTCTTCAAACAGATTTAAATAAAGTATAGGTTCTGACCTTGTTTGGTTCTCTAAAATATTTCGTTCATCAAAAAATGTTATTAAACGGAAGTCCTTTTTAATGTTATATGGAAGTTTATAGGTATTGTATTTTGATATTTGTATAACGACATGACATCAATGACAATATTATATTGTCATATTCGATTCTACGACCTATTCGCATAATATAACAGTATATAACATTTTACCATTATCGCTTTGCTCGCCAAATGGGCACGCTCTCTGTGCCCCCCCCCCCCCCAACCACTTCACCCTTCCGTCGTCGCCGCTGAAGCCATCGCCACCATCTGGTAGTGCACGAGAGTGCTTGATGATTGCCTTCCGGGCTACCCCCCGAGGACCGCGAGCACCAGCTGCTGCTTAGCCCAACATCGGACATGACATTGTAATGACAGTTACCAGAGTTCATTGAACCCTTTTCGGCAGCGATATTCGTCATTCCAATCATCCGGGCCGGTTGTCTACCGGGTAGTGGTTTCGAATTTGGCGGCCACTTCATCAGTGGCGCAACGGTTTACTGTCAATGATTTTTGGACTGCGTTTCAACGCAGTGTAGGCTCGTAGTATTCGGTTTCCTCTAGCGGGCATACCGACAGTAATACCGGAATTTCCAATATTTAGAAAGTCCATAATATAACGAGTACAGTATCGCTTTTTAATATTTCATATAAACGTCAACTAAACACGATTCGAAAACCACGAGCATATAAAGTATGATGATTCCAATAAAAATAACCAAAATAATAATAATAAAAACAATAATAATAATAATAATAATATTTATTATATTATAAAAATTAATTTCATCCCGTAATGCCTATAGTCTTACATTCCGGAGTCTCCCCGAATCGCCTCACATTGTTGACCATATATTTTTCGCCCACGACACCTTACATTATTTTACACGCTCGTGAATTGAATTCTCCACGTAATTACATTACTACAATTTGTTTTTGTATCATTTCCCTATACGCGGTGGCGGGTTTGAAAGTTTTCTCTACGCGCTGCTCCGTGTATGTAAATGTATATTTTTTTCCAAACCTAATACTTTCATTTTTTTTATATTTTGAATTTCACCTCGGAATATTTTTGCCAGGACTATTAAATAGTATTAAATTATTTTTGAGCCTCAAAAACTCCCCTCTCTGTTTTCCCCTTGCATACGCAGATACCCATATGGCCATATCCGCATAACCATATGGCGTATCAAAGTGTACGGTCGTGTTCGGAAAACGGATATAATATTTCGGGACCGGAACCCACCGACGACGACGAAACCCGAAAATAAAAATCGCCACGTACCTATATGTTGGCAGTTATTACAGCTACGACGATGCCGCGGAAGACTCTCACGGTTGACACTGAATACACATCGACACGATGTACAGACGTGTAACTATACGTGACCGGAAGATATTTGAACACAATAATAATAATAATAATAATAATATCATCGTCGAGGTTCCCGTATATCCGTTACACTCCGGGGCGCCTCTCAGTCTATCGCACTCTTACCCGCACGCTCACACTCTCTATCTCTCTCTCTTTACACACCCACAACACAGGCCCACTCTATTGTGCTCGCTCGCGTTTCGTATACCCTATCCGCCAAGACAGGTGCGCTGCGAAGGATATTCATATTATATTATAATTCCACCGTGCGCCGAGCAGTGTGCTGCACGCCCGCGTCACCGCCACAATAACAATAATAACAGTAATAAATAATAATAATGATAATGATAATAATACTACGGTATTGTGTAGAGACGGGTCACATTTCACGGTGGACGAATGAGGTGCCATCGCGACGAGCGACACGTCGTTATACGTATTATTGTCATATCGCTATTATCGGGGACGATCGCCGCCGCCGTCGTCTGGTTTTCGGATTTTGGGGTTTTCGGGATTTCGGATGCCTATTATTCACGTGGCCAAACGATCGCGCAGAGATAGAGTTTATTTTTATTTTATCATATTGAGCATGTAATATAAGTGTGAAACCCTCCAACCGTTTAGGTATCAATGAATAACGTATTATAAAAACTGTACTGTAATGCGCGATAAAATTTTAGATCTTATTACCACCGTTTTTGTCATACATTTTTTAAAGTTAGTTACATTTTAAAAAGTTGAGTACGAATATTATAAATGTATATTTTATGAGATGTAATTTACAAACACAAAATAAAGACAACTATATAAGTGTACTAACCTCTATGGACATACCTACTTGAATCATAATATTATATAAGTTTCGTTTCACCCATCGATTGAATGATTTCTTTTTGTTCGTTGTGCGTTAGTTTTACGACTATAAAAATCTGACTTCATAATGTGGTTTACATAAAATAAAAAGAAACATGATTCCGCTCATTATCTACTATAGATATCTACCAGAATAAAATATCCGTGGACAATCGTCTCCTTTTATAATTAGAAATATATTTATATATTTCATCCATAATAATTAGTAATAACTATCGTGACAGTAGAAATTATTCGCATGCCTAAAAAATGATGAATTTGTTTATCTTACAGTAAAAGTGTTTAATTTAGCTTATTTAATTTATTATGTTTATTAAGGTTTATTATTTACCTTTATACCTATAATATTACCTACCTATACACAATATAATAACTAATTAATTAATAGGTACCAACTGAATATAAACTTGCTCGGATTATGGAAATTTAATAATAGTCCGATCCGACGATTAATTTAAGATATAATTATTATTATTTGATATTACTTTTAGTATTTTTATCATTAGCAATATGTATTTTAATTCCAGATTTGTAAAACAATTTTATCTTAAAACCTATCAGACTTTTTGATTTAACATTGTTATATAAGTGCATTCTGTATAGTATGGGAATAGTTCCTAAACATAATAAGCAATTACTATGTCCAAGACATAGGTAGGTATACGAAATTCACTTATATAGTGTTTATAAATATTGTAAGAAGTAATTGACAGTTTCATTTTTTATACTCAAAAATAAGAAGAAAAAGGAAAAGAAAACGGGACAGTAATATTTTATGTTGAGGAAAAAATGACTGACAACTACGAGTGTAATATAGTTACATCAACTAACAAGATTGTTTCAGTTTCTTATAAATATAATTTAAAATGTCGTCTGATTAAAAAATACCCAACCACATAAACCTACGCTGTCACATATTTGTCTTATAATTTTAAAATTAGTAAAAAAAATTAATTATGAAGTGACACCATATTTATTATAATATTATCACATATTCACATACCTTTATGCGAGTTCATATAATTTATAAGAAATTTAAAAAACTAACATAATTATATATTTTTTCACATCGTACTTACAATAATTAGGTATTAACAATAAATTAAACATGAAAAAATACGCACATTTTACTAAATGGGCTTAATATCTTTTACATTATAATATTACCTATTTACTTTTTTTTGTAAAATCTACCTAAGATTTTAATTTTTTAAATCTGTAAAAATCCTAGAAATCTATCATAAGACAAAATTTAATTAATTGATATAAAATGACGATATTTTTCAATAACTATACGACAAAAACAACAAAAATAAATTTTTTTCACGCTGATCAGAAAATGTGCAAGTTACCTTTAATTCTCAAATTTCTAATCCATAACCTTTTTTTATTCAATTTTATTTTGCTTTATCTGTTTTGGCTTTCTTATTTCATATTAATTGTATTATAACATATTTTATTGTTTTTATTCGCTTTTAAAACCATGTTTGTTTCACATAAATCGCTTTGTCATAATATATTATAATAATATCTTACTCACACTATCGCTTAAATATTATTATACTCATATTATATTATGTATTTATTGTTTAAATGAAAAGAAAATAGCTTATAGTTTTAAACTTTCAGATGATTCTTCTTCTAACCTTGGTCAAGATTTAGAAGGTAAGTTACGTTTTATTTAAATATTATTAAGTAGACATATTATTTAATTATACATCCAAGTATTATTATACACCTAAGTCCTAATAAAAGTCAATGAATGTAGAAAAGAATAAATAATTGAAATTCAAAAAAGGTAGTTAACATATTAAATAATATCCAGACCAATAAATATATTCCAAAACGATTAAATTTAATTTCATATGAATTTTACTAGGTTTTGTTCGATACAAACAATAATTATGAAATATCTAATTAAAATAGTTTTCAATACAATTTCTAATTACGTCAGACTGAAAGTTATTTGATTAGGGCGCGTGTATACAGTTTTAACTCGTGTTTATAATACTTAATGCGTTCCATTATTTCAAAACTCTCGAAGGTTTTCAACAGTAATCAGCATTCGGCTTCATAATATGAAATCACATATAATACTTATATAAATAAATACAACCTTCCAAATTATATGTGACAAAAATGATGAGGATCGCAGAAGAACAAACATAATCCCAACCACTTTTGTCACACTAAATTTGGAAGGCAGTGGATATGTTATTAAATAGGTATATCTGAGTGACGACTAATAAGTAAATGATAATTATTTTTCATACATGAATATTAAATATAATATATGTATAAGAATTCCCTCTTTGTACATATTTTTGGATAAATTATGATTTTAGGTGTTGTGCTCATAGTATAAAAACGTGTTTAAATAATGTGAAGACAGTGAAGACATTAATAATTCATATTGTGTTCTTAAACATCACAAGCGTGTTGGTGCCCACTGATAAGAAAGTGTATGCCTTAGAGACTTGAGTTGTACACAATACCTATTTATACTGTTAATATTCCTTTCAATTTCGCCATGATAACCCTAATGCCAGAATCGTTTGGCATAAAAATTATTAAAAATGAGAAGAAGAATAAAAATGTACACATTAGAAACGCGGTGGAACCTAAACATTGCGAGGAGAAAAACGGACGGGGACAGTGACCTACGTCTGTATTATCAAAGTCGCCGTTGGCAACACCACAAACGCTCGAACATCAAGAGCATCACCCCCATAGTAATATGAAAAGGGACTGTTAAAATGACGTCATCGCTTTTTAGAAGGGAGTGAAGTGAATGATGACACCAAACGACAAAATACGTATAGGGGAATACATATACTACGCGGAACGCAAAGTTATCGAAAAGGTTTTTTTTTTTATTCATTTTAAAATTCTAAAAACGTTAGTTATATTTTTGATTTGAATCAACGCAATATTTAATTTGAAGAAAAAAAGAAAAGCACACAAAAACGTCGACATGGAGTTTATCAATTTACTTTTTATTACCTATAAAAATGTGAAACTTCTTAATGTCACACTATAATGGCATGACGTTCCTGAATATGTGTACTATGTAGAATTTAGTCGACGAAATAAAACGTCAACTGAAAGTCTGACATTTGTGTACTACCGTGGTTTCTTTGTCAAATAATATTTTTCTCGGTTCCAATTTATTTTCTCTCGTATTTTGCGCGCAACTATTCTGCATAATTCAAAACAACAATTTAGTGCATTCAACCAAAATAATATAATGTAAAATTTATAAATCAATAAGTAATCGTCGATCTAAAACCCAAAATATTGTTTAGTTATCTGTTCTGTTCAATGTCTCAACTGACTAAAATATGTTTTTAGTAATTATGCAGTGCCATACTCTAAGGGCATTTTTTTGGTCCAATTTAGAAATTATTCAATACATATAGTTAAACCTATATAATAAACACAAATAGTCACAAATAATTCAATCGCCTTATATTTTGATTGCTTAGATAATTTAAAAAGCACGAAAATCTTTTCTTTGATAATAAATTCCTAGGATTATGTTTTAATCAGATTCTTATGGGTTTAAAATGTAATTGAGTATTAATTCCATGTTCTATGATAGGTATTACTTCAATACGTTAACAATATTATAGCAAATACCAATTTATAATTATAATTATAATTGCCGTATGCTATCTTATTATTTTTCATAAAGATTTTGTTTTATATACATTTTATGAACTTTTGATAAGCTTACTACAGGAGTGATGTGTTCGCCAAACGGCAATCATTATGATATTTTATAGTTTATTTTTCAATGTATTATTATGCTACCTATTTCAAGTTTATTTCATTACCTATCTATTATATTTTATTTTATGGAAATGTTCAACAAATAATCATAGTAAATGCTAATAAATAACTTTGATTTAAAACATAAATACAGCTTTACATCCAATCATTTAGTTAGCATAATATATTTTTTTCTATGTATCATTTCAACTACGGTTATGACTTATGACAATGGTAATATTAAAACACTTTTTAACAAAATAATAATGTTATTTTAGTATTAAATTAAATAACTTTTATAATTATCAATTATGGAAATTATTTCTATAATTAGCGAACCACGTGGTATATTAATACATGTCTAAATTATTAACTTTCAAAGTTTGCATTTGTTTTCGATGATAAAGCAAAACCATATTGTTTGGGGTAGAGATTATAATAATATGAAAACCTCTCATTCTGTAATTATTATTCATTTGAACGGAATGAAGTTTTCAACGTCATTTCATTACAAACAAATTGCTATTGCGTGAAATAATAACTTTTGGACTATTGTTTAAATTAGGGTTCCGTGTAAATGTTATTTGCATCGCTTTTCCAGAGTAAAATATATAATACTATATTCATTGTAACTTGGTCACAAACGGGTACTAAAGAATTCAAAAACCTCCAACAAATATCGATTTTAATAAAACGTTTACACTGTCTAGTACTTATAAATAAGTTTAAATTTTTAATTTTGGAAACTTTTTCGAGAAGTCAATTTTCAAAAGTCATTCTGTTATTGATTAAAGCATTAAAATAAATTGTGTTGTTACGGGCAGTGGATAGGTACTTTGTCCTAGTAAACCGAATTACCTACTCGACTATTTCAACACAACCCGCAGGCTGTTTCTTCTACATTACCTAATGTATACATTTTCTTGAAATTTCAGGCAGAAATGTCTCTGTATTTGACAGGATAGTATTATCTGTCATAAACATATAAATCCATGTTTATTGTACAGTGTATAAAGTTATAAGTGTTTCAATATTGTTGTATAATTTCTATACGTATTAAAAACTCATTTATTTCATATTTTTTTTCTTATTATCTTCAATAGATTGTTTTGAAAATAATTAGTTTTATAATAGTTGGTAAATGTACAATTTTTTCTCAATTTATCAGCACCCTAAACACCATTACATAATTTAGTACGAAAAGAAGTGTTTTCACTTTTCAGCAATCACAGTGTAGTATAATTTAAATCTTTAATTTCACCCTATTGGTGAAAAATAAAATGAATAGAATTATTGCTGAAAATACTGAGCTTGGTTTTTAAATAAAATATATGTTGTAATGAATAAATATAAATATAAAAAGATAAAATGTAAAAAACTGTATGTACAAAGGTAGATTCTTTAAAAAATATTAGATACTCTAATTTAAATATATGGTCATTTTACGACCCTTTATACTTTCAATGTTGACAAAATTAAGTTATAAATTCATGAACTAATTTATTTACCATACCTTTTACCTTTTCAAATTCTAATTAGGTCGCTTATGTTATAAATTTGTGAGAAGAATATGACGTATAGAAGAATAATTAAAAATATATTGAAAATTAAATAGAAATATCTAGATTTTTAATTTCCTACTCCAATTCAAGAAGAATATCAAATTTAAATATTCAAATACTTAAATTAACACATACAATAATAATCTGTAGTTACTTCAAACAATTGGTAGAAATAAGAAAAAAAAATAAAGGACTCTTTTCAAATTGAATTGGCAAGTTAAATTACGTTTTAAATTGGCCAGACAATTTTTTTTTTCGTTGTTGCAAAGTCAGTTTGCATAATAATATTGATCTTGAAGGATAAAATTCTTTAAATCCATTTTGTACATTACGTTAGAGTATAAGACTAATAGAGCGTCATACAGTGCAGCATTAACTCGCACAAAATACGTTTGCTTAAGGCTAACACAACGAGAACGACCGACTATATATATATATTTATATGTTTGCACAGGGAAACTTTCGTATACATACAATATACGCTGCATTACCACATCTTAAGAAAACGTCTTACATAGTTTTGTTATTTATGTTTATATTATTATCATAAGATTTGCTCATTATGGCAAAATTTACTTTTCTTAAGATCAACCGACTGTTCACTGCGTGAGGGCATGTGTCAATATTGAGTTGATATAAATATTGAATGATGAGCTGAGTATATTATTATCATTTCGAAGCAGCTACAACTCACATACGTTCAAAACATAAACATAGTTACTCGAAATTTGGGTGCGGTGATCCTAGCGGACGGACAGGATGATGGGCAGCTGCGCGTACCATAATGTCTGGTTCCCCTCGTTGAAAAACTAAACGATGTATCTACTAACAATATTATTAAGTGTTTGTGGAGGCAATTGACATAAATATTTCAATAAGAAAATATTTTGTGGAAGGGGGGGGATTTTATTCGCAGTTAAGACCTAAGCATAAGCGTATACTGTTGCCCGTACGAAAATTCAGTCCACCATGTCTGGGCCCAAGTCATCGAAGAACACTGGAAGCCCCTTTATAATAACAGTATGCTCTACCTACGTCGAGAGATTAAAAAAAAAAAAAAATGATTATTAATGTTGTTATTGTCGTCGTCCGTATCAACCGATCGATAAATCGATAAGCTGATATTGACCCAGAGACCAATAATTTCGAGGCCGCGTGCACGGCGGACAAGGAGACAACAAATCGATAAATCGGTGTAAGGCCACTCTGTCCGCTTGCTGTCGAAAACAGTGGACAACGCTCTCGGTGAGGTCTACAAGAGTTCTTGGGTCGTTGCGTCTCTCACGCGGTTCGTGCGTCCGGAAGTGATGTAATATTATTATTATTATTATTATTATACTCACGGCGGCGTTGCCATGTCTGAACGGTGTGTTTTAATAAAGCACACACATGTATTGAATTTCATATTTATTGAAATGAAAAAAAAAAACATTTTTAATGAGGTATTAACCCTCCTCGGTCGGTGGGTGACAGCGGGTGACGCGGAAACAGCCGTGGGTGCGTGCAGGCGGAACGGTAGAAATGATCCCTTTAGAATTCTATCGCGAAAAAGTCATTATACGTACACCACATCATTAATATTATTATAGGACTCGGTACAATTTAAATTTCAGTAAACACATTATCATACCCAAGTAAAGGATAAATAATAAAATATAGCAATAATATCTGTAATTGGTAAACAACAAAATGAAAAACTTTACATTTTAGTTTTAAACGACTTTAATTCGTTCTGTGCTTAATACAACAAAAAATTTGGGTAATAATTTAATTTGTTCTATAATCGACAATAAAAGGCAAGACCGCCATGGCTTTTGCCACTTGGAGTGCCAACAACCACTTACATTTTGTACTCGCAACTTTAAAAACAAAATAGAAAACCTGGTCACCTCAGTTTCCTAGTACCTATATTATGTTATATTTAATATTCCTCCCGTTTATCCACCCCCCGCCCCCCCCCCCGAAATTAACAATCCTGGTTCAAGTCCGGGGGGATAACTATACTTACGTATTGGTGGTATAGGTATTATTACGAATATAATAGTACACATTTGATGTACCATATACAGAGTGGTTCACCGTAATCGTCCTCACCAGCAATTTTTTATTTAAAAATTATTCATTCAAATTCTGTTTTTAAGAATTTGTAAGTTTATTATAAAACGGGGTGTACCTAACCTAACTATATTTTCAATTATATTTTTAATGAAAATCTGAAGGGGTTTTTCTGAGTTAGATGTTGAAATGTATAAACTAAGGACAATAGTCCTTACTCCTTAATAATGGCTTACAAGAATATAAAATGCTAGCTGTGATCTCTGCGTTACCCTGGCAAAGATTTGTTTTTTTTTTTTTAATATACACGCAATATGTATACGGCGGATTGAATGCTTTTTGTGGCATCGCATTTCCGGTGCTTTTTTGTATGTGAAAAGTGTAAAATTGAAAACCCGGTTTGAGTGTCAATCAAGACAGCTAGTCACCCCGAATGAAAATCGATGAACGTGCAATTTAATCATTTAAGTAGGCAATTCGTGGAAAATGTGCAAGCAGTATAATATTAAATCTATAGTAAATATTATAACGGGAAGTTTTTGCAAACTTTAATAAGTTAACGGATTAATATTAATTACTAACATTTTCAAATCCTCATAGCCGCCAAATCTATTCAAAAACCCATTATCATGGACTTATTATGTCCTTATAGTGCGCCTAAGTTAAATAACTCAAAAACTACTCGTTCGAATAACGATTTAGATACATACATCAATGTTTTCCGAAAATTCATTTGATTTATAATTTAAAGGAAAAGTTGGCACGCTCCTCAAACGGTGCGATAGATAAAATATTTGAAAATGTGGATTTTAAATGTGACTGTCTAAAAGTTCTAGAAATCAGAATATGAATAAATTCTTCGTTAAAGGAAAACAATTGAGGTAATTCGTGCTCGGTGAATCGCTCTGTATGCACTACGTACGTACAGTAGCTGGTTTATATATATCGTACACCTATCCTGCTCGCATAAAACGCTCAAACAATTCCGCCTCCTGATGAATATTAATTATACCATGCGTCTAAAACAATTAGCCAACTAATAATTCGGGATTCTCGGTCAATAAAACAGCTAAGCGTCGCAACAATTATAATTATATTATTACGCCGGTACACGTGTATATATATAGATGCATTGTAACATAGCAGCGTAATATTAATGATACTCGTAGCATTACACGATTAAACATTTAATTTAGATTCTAAAGAAATATTTATTTATTTATTTGCATTTTTATGCGGCTTCGTTTACCCTCGAGCACAGCACCTTGTCATCGGGTTACCTATCGTGTTAAATTATACGCTTTTTAGAAGTTTTTACGCCGGGTATCGTATACATTCTATATTTTATTACACTAAAAAATATCTCAACGAATTCAGAGGAAAAGAGTTATATACTTGTATACATGCGACATATCGTGGTCGTCGTGTAGATACGGATGATTTTAGATTAGTTGAAACTATAACAGTTCTTAATATTCTTTTACTGTGAAACTTTTAATATTAAGTACATATACGTATGGTATATAGTTTTGTTTATGAAGTTAGTTTAAAATTTGTTTCAATCTTTTGTCTTGGCACATTTTATAATTGTATTAAATATTACACACAATACATCGCTGTACGTTTTAATTTTTTCGACGATAATGCACGTCACGGATATAATATTATACTCTTATTCGGTCGGGCAAGGTTGCTGAACACGAGTAGCTTTTATTTTTTGCTCCCCGCAGTTTTTTTTTTTTCACTAATTATATCACTAACCGAGTCATTCTGATTACCTACCTACTGCGTATTATTATTCTACTTGAGTTGCCATATGAGCATTTCACGATTCTCCGCGTTAAGGTACCCAAATTGTTCGTGGTAATGAAATTTCAAATAACGAAAACAACGACTAACCATTATATGGCTTATTCGAAAGAAACTTCAAAACGTACTGCGGTCGCTTATATATACGTTTCTAGCATCGATAGGGCTTCTCGCGTGTATGTTTGCCCCGCACTCCCATTGTGTGTGACTGATATACATTATGAACCCGGAGTTAGGCACGTGTGAGACCCCTCGAAATCATATAATTAATTAAAACGAATTATTAATTTGATTCAAATTTGGGTCGTAGCGACCGATCTAATATTATACGAATGCACGGTCCGGGCGGGCCGCGCAGTGATTTCTCGTTTCCCCGCTATGCGACAAACGTATACGTAATTTGAGCCATTTCACATTTTCATTTGCCGACAGAAATAATCGTTTTTTATCGGTTGTAAAATATAATATAATCACACGACTAGATTTACGCAATCCGCGAGGAAACGTCGTTGTATTGTCTTATATGCTATTTGAACTGTTGCAACAAAAGTTACAGCTATATATTTGTATTCTGTTATCGCATGACGATTGAAAAGGCTGGTTTTGTAAAAAAAAATAAGCCGAATTACAAGTGTTATATTTATTTTGGTTTCGTCGACTTTGAATACTGCCATTAATTCGTGTACCAATCGATAACTGAAATATGCCCGCTGGATATAATATCTTTGTGCGGTAATGATTATAATTTTGACTGCGTGGTTTGCGATGACGAGTGTGTTAAACGCGTTGGTTTATGGGAGGAATAGATAATATTATAGAGAAAAGAAACACTGATTGGAGGAGGAACGCCGGTTTGTGTTTGAGCTACGTGCGAAAGATCTGATTCGACGAGAACCATAAAAATTCATCCCGCAGTAACACGGGATTAAATCATAATTAAATAATACGGAGGAGAAGGGATCGATTTTATTTTTAAAAGGATACGGTGTCTTGGTACGTGATCGAAACTCGAAAGTTTACGAAATTCCTAGAAATGGTGACTACGCAGTATTCTTTACTTTCGAGACCTGTCTCTATTTTATCCGTGAACCTATGTATTTTGTGTTTGGTCGAGCGCCAACAAGGAAAATCAAATTGGATAGATGGCTGGTACAATAGGAGGTCAGTTATTGGACATAATGATATGACGGTGTCAAAATATATGGAAATATAATCAAATGATAAATGTTAAATAACAATATTCATTGTTGAAAAATCGCTTGTAGTTTTCGAGAAAATTGAGCGGAAGTAACGGTGTAATTACTAATAATTGTAATATTTTTGTATGTTAAGAAAACAGAAAACTGTAGAAGTTATGAGATGTAAAACTCATTTTCAGAAGTTAAAATGCTAAAACATTTCCAAGTAGTATTTTATTTGATTGTTAATTATTGACATTAAGTCTTATATTAAGTACTAATTAAAATACTATTAACAAAGTAAACATTACAAGAAATATTCAAAATTACATTTTGTGTTTTAATAATAACGATGAAAAATAAATGTTTCGAGACGGTATTATTATTATTATCTATGTTATGTACTGTTAACAAATATTTTAAACAGTTAAATTTATCACGATAATATTATTGTTTGCTATAGAACGTTTTCTGAAAATATATTTTTAATAAATAATTTTAACAGTGGATGTTTTTCTTTTTAAAAAAACAATCAAATACGTTAAACAATATTATTTTATTTAAACGTTTCACAAATTAAATGAAAATTGCATATTTTTTATCCAGAAATAATCTTTAGTTAGATTATTTTTATATTTACAAATATATACGAAGAAAAATATTTAAGATTTGAAATATTTTGTGTAATCAAACAATAGATTGTTCAAAAACGAATTTAAAATCATGTACTTTGTTGTTATTTATAATTTGTCGTATGATTTTGTGTGCATACTTAAAATTTGGATGAAATATAATGTGGATGACCTTATAATGCTGGGTATATTTCTCGTTCTTTACAACAGTAAATTATATAGATAGAATACAACTAATATACCTACGTTTTTTAAATTTTGATACTTGATAATTGATGTATAGTATTTTATTATTTCAAATGACGTCATGTTTGATACTACAATTTCTATTTATTGAACACATTTTGTTAAAAAAAGAAAAATTAGGAAATGGCA
The DNA here is from genome assembly GCF_001856785.1 of Myzus persicae. NCBI lineage: Eukaryota > Metazoa > Arthropoda > Insecta > Hemiptera > Aphididae > Myzus > Myzus persicae. The sequence continues at coordinate 515,587 of NW_019104389.1, forward strand.
TAGTGTCTTAACGTAACGGTTAAATGTGTTTTCCGGTTCAAAAAAAACTATCAAAACTCAACTGTGCGCTCAATGTCCACGTGTATAAGGTACCTAATATATTTATTTGAAAAATGTTCCTTGTTCCTATTACTTTCAGTTGAGAGAACTTCTACTCCGAGGCTAGTAGATAGGTAGTACTTTTCTCGTTAGTTTTAATTTAGAATGGAATTCAACCTGTAGGCACTAATAAAATAATATGCGTCGATTATTTAAGTGAATAAATACATTAATGAAATGAATAATTCATTATCTCACTCACTTTTCCAAATTACCCTTACGCGGTAATATTATATGTTTAGCGTGGAATCCCTAACTTTGTATATTGAATTTAACATACAACTATAACATACTATGCCTAGGTCTAGATGATCTGTTTATCGTCTCAAAGGTGTATGCGATAAGTAAATCCGTTACTCCAGTTCATCCTATTCACAGTAGGTAGTTGTAGACGAGCTCACAGGAAAATTCTTGTACGTTTTCCCGATAGGGCCAACTCCGTACTCATCCGCATATTACAGGGAACAGAAAAGTCGAATTCATTTATCAAAGCCTAAAAAATGTCTACTAGAATCAACAGCTTGAAATTAGCTGTTTATTTATGTTGTATTTTTATCATTATTTACACCTTGAAATTCCTCATCTTTCAGTACTGTGTGTAATCACATAATTCCAAAATACTTTGATCCGTATGAGACACTTCTATCAAAAATAGAAATTTTATTGTTAACATTGCCGTTGTAAATACCACAAATAATAACTTCATAGAGCAGTAAGTATTTGGGCACGTTTACAGACTAAATCATTACAATATTTTATAATATTAAACATTATTCGATTGTATGAACATTTTCTTGATGCATTTTTATTTTTTTTAATGTTTTGATTATCTCGGTTTCTGCTGTGTCACCTGTTTTCATATTATAGTATAATATAGTTACGCCTTCTTCTAAATATGATACATTTTAGATGGCATTTTTGTTGATTCTATATCAGTTATGGATAGTATAGGTTGTTAAAAGTAAGAAATACTTCAAATTTTGTTTCATGTTTTGATTATCCATTTCACATGCACTCAGTCAGAAAATTATGTATGCAGATGTACATATTTTGACCTATATTTTTTCAAAACAAAATTATTTATGAGCAGCACAGAGTGAGATACCTAATTATTATTACAATATCATAATTTGTAATTTTATTATATATTACAAAAATTTAATTTTTTAACGACAAGAGAATGACAAATTATATAAGACTTAAATAAAAATTATTTTTAAATATTTAAATGCATTCATAAAATAATGTATACATGCAATAGTTATGTGATAATTTATTAACAGCACTTATAATAGAAAAACAAAATGCGGAGATTCATATGTACCTGATTATTGGAAACATTTATATCTACGATGAACTGTTTAATTATTTCAATATATTAAAAATATTATAGTAGGCAAATAAAATATTTATCTTATCATAATAAAACCTTTTTTCCCAGTATTATTATCATTTTAAACACTATATAAAATTAGTGTATTCAGTTTAATTTAATTTCTGATATTTATTTAGTTCTTCGGTGTATAGAAACAAATGTATACCTTAAATACTGTTTATTTAACAGAGTTTACTATTGTTTTGTTAATCTTAAAATAAACATCTTTAATAAGTAAAAACTTTAGTGTAGAGGTAAAAAATTTAAAAGCATAAACTTAAATACTGTACAATTTAGAACAGCCGAGTTTTAACAATAAATAATAATTTTTTTCACCTTTTCATTTAAATATTATTTTGATGTTGAATAATTTTATAAATGTTGACCAGTGCAGCAGGCTAAATAAACAATAACAATGTATTATCGGTAATGTAGTTTTCAAACTAAACAAAAAAAGTTTTTACACTTTTAACCCAATTAAAACATGGAAAATGGATACCTACTATAGTTTATAGAGCTATTTTTTGATGAGAAATTGACTATGTAATTATGAGTCGTGAACCATATTCTATTGTTAACATGTATTAACCGGCATGATGGGTTGCATCATATTCGTTACATATAACACATTACATCACAATATCACTTATTGTATATTTTACTCGCTACCTTTATGACTGGTGGTCCCTTTGATGTTAAACGGATTAAAAGTCGTTAAGTGTTCATGAAGTACGTACTATATTGTATAGGTGTAGTGTATATAAAAGTATGTACGACTATAGGGTCCTAAACGTTTGAATAAAAAAATGTCTTTCAGCGTTTTGTTACCTACCATTATATGTCTCAATAATAGATTTAAAAAATAAAAAAATATGGATCACATGCCCCCGCAGTATGATATTAGTATATTATTAACGATTGCGTATTTACCTATCCAGACTCTAGATCTGGGATGAAGTTTGATGTATCGCAAAACGATTAATGTTGTCCATTTTTCACGGTTACGATATTATGGTACCTAAATCATAAAATGTATCATCTCCTTCGTGTTCTCCCTAGTCCTGTTATTCGACTCGACCCACATGTGAATACGTTCTATTAAAAATATATATATATTGTAACGTTAAAACACAACGTCAAAGTATCGTTACTTATATTGAGATATTGACATTTTCGAACAACCGCGAGTGACGTGAATAAAAACGCATGGCCTGGGAACCAATATATTTGTTCACAGAGTTATTAGATTAGATCCAATAAAACCTAAATCAGTCAATACGTCAACCACTTTATTAATAAAACTATTGTATCAAATGCGGAAAAAAACAGTATCGATGAGCTACAGACGCAGGGCAAACACAATGATGAAGGGTGGGGAGGGGGAGGGGGGATGAATAGAGAAAAGGAAAACCATTACACGTCGTATTGTCTAGTGACTATAACCACTCCCAATAATACCACTAGGCTCCAAACATATTATATGAAACCCAGTGCTCAGAAAATACACAGTGGGTAATAATTGGTAAAAAATAAAATAATACAGTGAAAAACTGAAAGTCATGAAGAGTTCAAATTAAAAAAAAAAAATACCTCTTCGTCGTAATACTCAAAATAATATCATTTACATTAGCGATGTATAAATACTAAATAATAACAAAATTTCTCAGAATAGTGGGTTGTTACTTTTATACAGACTAGTATATCATTATATTATAATTAAACACTTTCCTGGAATATTTAAATTTGATGTGGTAAATGGTGATTATTTCGGTTCCTGTTGTGTCGCCAGTGCTTTTATCATACCGACTAAAACACATAGGTAACTTTTAATTATGCTACATTTTGGAGGATAGCAAAATCGCTAAATTTTCATAATGATAATTTTTCTAACTCCAGATCAGCCATTTTGACTTTCATTTGTTTAAATATAAAATTATCGACGAGCAGCACACCCCTATACTCGTTTTTATAACATTCTAATTATTTAGTATTCTATTGACTGACGATGATTTCATTTTTCTATTGTCAAGGTCTTACCTTACACGAGACTTAAATATAAACTTTTAAAGTTATTTTTAAATATTTTAGTGCAATACCTCTTTGTTGTGTATTTTTTCCCCCGCCGATCGATCAAAGTACAATTATTTGTTGAATCCTGTGTACCTATTATATTATGTTTGTGTAATGCGTTACATCGAATAAAAGCATATCAGCTAACTACACGCCTCCTGCCACCCTACTAACACTGCAGGACTATAGGTAATTGCATTATACGATTGTACGCATATAAGACCCGACTTAAGGTTTACAATAATATACACAAACGAGTATGGCGAACGGTCAAAAGCGAAGGTCACGGCGCAGGAGAATAATCAACAAGGACGTCCTGCTTGAGCACCAATATCACGTATATTATGCACAGGACCAATGCGATGTTCATCATCATGTCAAAGGTGTTAGACGATTTAACTGTGTCTACGACACACTTTTGTGCAGTGTTCTGTCTCTTTGTTTTTGTTGTTTTCGAAATCCAACGCGACACAGCGAGCTTTCGCGCTATAGACAGTTTCTTGCGAAATTGTCTAGACTATAGTGCCACCTATTAATATTAATGAAGTCCGAGCGCTCGACAGTACACAAACATTAATAACAGATGATGGGATACTTTGAGAAATTATAATCTTTTTGGAATATTTTTGAATATATTAACACCATTAGCACGTTTTTGATATAATAACTGTCGGTGAAAATAGAAGGGTTTGGGAAGGGGAGCTAAGACCCAACTGACGACCACTCTGCCAAGTCCCCGATTAAGGTCCTCATTAAGACGTCATTAATAAAAGTAAATATAATTGTTTTTCTACAATTTTTAAAATAAACTCAATAAATATCATTGAAAAAAAAAAACAATTATTTAAAACCGTGTTTAGTTGTGTGGTAAAATTTTTCTAAACAGTGGTACAGACATGGTCAATAAGAATTTTTGTTTCCCGTAGAAAATGTGGCAAGAGAACAATTTGACCAGAAAGTGCAATTTTTTAACACGGGTTTATGTGTTAGCAGTGTATTTTACTTAGTTTGCTTAATTTAATAATATATTAATATCAATATATTATATATATAAATAATAGATAGGTAATGAATTTAAATTATGTTAATAATCTACATCGACTACATCTCACTATATTTTAATCGATACATTTGACGGGGGACTTAAGTTTTGGTTCAGTTTTTGTACGAATAGTGAGAAAAATTAGATGAAAAATTGAATTCTGTAATAGTTATATAAATCATCCTAAAACTTATACCACAATAGTTATAACAACATTGAACTCAGCTGAAATGTGTGTAAATCTGATGATTCTAGTAATTATTTTTCAACGAATTTTTCTGTATCCGACATTCCGACAAGATATTGTATTATTGTATGTAAATTAAATACAAACATAAAAAGTCTTCAGTCGAAAACATGTATAGGCTTTGAACCGTTTTTTTGTCGTTCAACAGCCTACACCGAGAGTAAAGGAATTAAATTATACGTAAAAAATGTACAGCAGGAAAAAATCAGTTTTTTACAAGTATATTTTGTATTTATACGAAATCGTCAGTGTCGCGTAATCGTGGTCTACTGCAGCAACGCAAACAGTCAAGTGCATTTCATACCATTGTCAGTGGTATTTAAAAACGTACCCTTTTGACACTTGACAAAAGTTCTTATAATATTATGTGGGTAGTTTATATTACAACATTAATTTAGGTTTATATTATATTGTTAATTTATAGCAAATCACAATATTATTCTCTTTTATTCGGTTTTTTTTCCTGACCGAATGTTTTCAATAACATCTCAACAATATTCACTACAAGACCGTATTATTTTAGATGTCCTCAAAATGTATTGATATTTGCTAGGTATGAAGCAAAGTATTTAAATAACTAAACTCGATAGTTTCTTCGTATTTATAACTGTGATTATTGTTTTACGCTGACAATATAATATTACATCCCTAGAGCGAATAACAAGAAAGCATAGTTTCACAACTATTTGGAAACGCCAAAGGCATCCAGCAAAATCCAGTTGCATCTCGACAATCGACGGTATACACAGTTCGAATTTCATCTCTCGCGGACACGTGCATCGCAATTTGTTTTTCCGTCAGATTATACTTGGAAACTAAGAAATACGAACAAGTTTATCGTCGGATAAGCTTTTTCAAGACTAACAAGGACAATTCTATACTCCAATTCGAGTGCACGTCATCGTAGTGCAATAATTTTGAATTATTATTATTATTTACTGTTCAAATGGTCGACGCCATATAATTATCTAAAAAAAAAAAAAACCGCGACGTGTGTCGAACGGTGGCGTTCAAATATTGGGCAATTACTGCAAACGCTTTATTTAAAACATTTGTGGAACATAACCATAACAATATATAAAATAAAATATATACTCTACGCTACGCTACACAACATGCCTACGTATCTTCTCCATTTCTTCGTATACCCACGTATTAATATTATCGTCTCGACTTTACAAAATCTTAATCGATACATTACTTACGATATTTTAGCGTATTATATTCAACATACCTAGTACAATATTGTGTGAGGACTAATAATTTTACAAAAGTGGCAAAGTGGGTATCGCCCTGAATTCTGAATGCTGCATCACTGTATACGAAAAATTATTTTGCAGAACGCAAATGGTCTGTCAGCCTATATGGAGTACAGTTCAAAAGCATTTTTTTTTATATATATATTACTCTTATGATAACTTTTCTTACCATAAGTATTGCGGAAGATTGATTTGATTTTTTCCGGAAACATTACATATTTTATTATATTAATATTGATACATAATTTTAAAAATAATCTTATTTCTATCATATTAGAATATTATTGTTGTATTAAGACATTAAATGCACCGTTAATAATTTATAAATACCCAACAATACACGACGTCTCTATATTATCGTCTCCGCTACAAAAAAACTTAATCGATATTACTTACGACGTGTCGACGTTTTAGTGTGTTATATTCAATATTTAGGGTATTATAATTTTAAAAAGATGGGCAAGTGGGTACCGCTCTGATGTACAGTAGGTGTCAAGTGTGTCACTGTTATCAATGTGAAAATGTAGGTCCATTTTCCTGAAGCCCCCACTTTTGAATTTCTGAACTGAACCCGAAGCTTTCGATTGTTCTTCGTTTGTTCTTATTTGTTCCGAATTTGTTTGTTGAATTATCATTGAATACGAAAAATGATTCTGAGCGAAGATAGTCTGTCAACCTATGTCATGTAAATTGTCATGATATGTTTTTTTTTGATATTGCTATAAAAATAACTTATTTTACCATTAAGTACTATACGGAAGATTCATTTAATTTTTACCGTAAACATTGCCTTTATTGTATTACATTAATATTTAGTATTTAATTGTAATACCAAGTCTATCACATTATATGATTGTTATATAAGCCCACGACAATAGTTAGATAAACGGTGACGCTCAAATTACGTTTCCTGCAAACACTTTATTTAAAACGTTAATGACACAGTTAATAGTAATATAAAAATACTCTACAATACACAACGTGCCTGAATTTTTTTATTTCTTAGTTTACGTCTTTATATTATTATTATCGTCTCTCAACTATAAAAAAATCTTAATCGATATTACCTACTTACGCCGTTTTAGTGTATTAGATTCAATGGGGTACTAAAAAACACGGACATGCGAGCGTCGGTTCATTTATTTTTGCACTCGAATCGATTTAGTTTCGTTTTCAATTGACAATAAATGTGGGGGGAATGTTCGGATAAAACTCGGGAAATTGATTTCAAAGTTCAATTTACTAATAAACTTATTCACACTATTTTAAAAACACGTAGACGTGTTATAAGTATATTGTTACTTGTGTATTATAACAAAACGTTGTATGGAGTTTTGTTGGAAAATTGCCAATCGCCAAAGTACAACAAATCCATTTTTCACATAGCCGAATAAAAAAATGATCAATATCGTCGTGGTCTCAATTATTATGGTATTTCGTTTGTCTTCGGTATAGTTATTCGGCGAACAATAATTTATCATGTGCCGAAGCAGCGATCGGTTGTAAAAATGTTATGTTCTCTATTTCTCTAATAAATTGTGAAAACTGAAAAGTCTTTTTGGATCCCCACTTCCAAACAATAATTTCATCTTAACACTAAAATAGTAACTAAATGTAATACACGTATATATTTACAGATATAGAACTAGAATACAGTTGATGGGACTATATGCTATCTTGAACGTGTAATATTATTAATTTAAAAGCAATTATTCATTACTTATATTGTTTCTAATAATCTGATATATTTAATATTTATACAATGGTATATATGCATAGTAGAGTCTATAATTATTTTAAAGGTCTGTTTTTATCGAGATTAAAATTAACAGTCATTGATTTTTGTTTTGTATTTTTATGGCGTAACGATGGCACCTCATCGTTATTATTATTAACAAGGGAAGAGAGTTTTAGTTGTCAATTTTGTAAACTAGATGACGTTTTATTTATTTTGCAGGTATGTTATTGGCAGAAAATGGACTGCAGAATGTTCCAACACCAAACGTCGGAAATTACATCAACAACATGAGTCAGTACTATTATTATTTTTTACATAAGTATACACTATATTATTATAGTGCATTAGATTTTAGAGTGTTTTACAATAATTGTGTTTATATTATAATGCTATACGTTTCACTGCCTGGATTCGTTGATCGACAAACGTAGGTACCTATATTCTTCGAGACAACATAATATTATAAATAAAAGCAGAATCAAACCGAACAAATATTATAGTTTCTAAAAGTAATAAAATCACGAATTATAAGCACGGAATGACATTTTTAAAAAGCAAGAGCTATGTTTCAGGGTTTCAAATATATTTTGTTTTTAATGCGTAAATAATGTACTTTTTTCTTATGGTTCCACAACTGGGAAAGTAACAATATTAAGTAAATTGTGTATTGAAAGAAGTACAAATAAAATACTTGGAAAAAATATTATATTTGCTAACATATAATAAATCAAAATCTATTCAACAACATAATAGGTATACATCCAAAATAATATTAAAGATAAATTTGATTTTGCTTATCCCCTCTGTATTACTTCATATTCATTCAGTAACTATTAGATACTAAATTTTGAAAAGGTACCATCCGATATTGATTTATCAACATTCTAAAATAATTTGTTTCATTTGTTGTGCTTAATACCCAATTATTTGCTTTTCATAAAACATAAATAGAGATACCTACCACACATAGTATAGGTAATAATATTTTCTCTGTCAGCATCCCATGGTAAATTCATAATGATATAATAATGTTTACAATTATTTATATTTGATAAATATCTGCCAACCGTTGTTGTCTATTGATTAACATCCTGACTTTGTTTAATTGAATCGAACTGAATTAGTTTCATTGTTTGTACTAAAATCCCAATAATATAGGTGGTAAATTGTTACGTTTCTATCCTTTGTAGTCTGATTTATTTATTCACTTATCAAAAACAATAATCCGAAATTGTAACTGAATTAAAATCATATATTGTTTAATTTCAAAGAAATAATTAGAAAACTAAATTTATAAAAAAAAAAACAGTCAAATTTCGTGATTTAAAGCCATAACATTCAAAACCAAAAATATACATTCTGTCAACTGAAAATCGTTATGACAATATAAATATTTTTAACTCATATAATTAAACCATAGTATCTGTGTTATGCACACTTAATCACCATTAATTTAGATTATAACTTATATCTTATTATACCAAAAACAGATCAATAACTCTATTCTATAACATTATATAAGGTAGGTACGAAAACGATTATTCGTACTAAGACTTTTTAATTTAAATATTTTCACTAAATACATTTTTTACAGCGTAAAATTATGAATTTTCTAACAGTATTTTTAGTCTCCAAAGTTTGTTTATCCTTTCAAGAGAATTAAATATTAGGAAAACAATATTTATTTTACCCTATTCAAGATAAAAAAAAAAACATGTCATTATAAAAGAATATTAAATGTGAAAAAATATAAACAAAACAGAACGACCACGTGGGTCAAAAATAAATTTCTTTACTGAAATAATGTTCGTGAAAGGAAGTTTTACCTTATTCTCTCACACGTTTTAAAAACGTTTCACCGAAAAACCACTAATAATTTTCGTTGCAACTCTATGGTAATGTCAAAATCAATATTTTACTACAATATTGTAGTCCATAAGGTCTTACGCGAAGTTATTTTTATTGATATCCACGACACAATAAAATGAACGTCAATATTGTCATCTATTTTGGAGAACTATGCGTACCTGTGCACATCGCAAGGATGGTTTTTTGTATCCTCTTAAATTCCGTTAACCATGATCAAATCACTCGGGTCATCCACATATAATACATTTTATTGTAACCGTTGGCTGGTTTATTCCTATGCAATCAAAGTGTTTGTTCTCGTTCGTCCCTGTTCTGGTTTTCTATGATTTCTCCCACACATGGTTAATTCAAATTTGGCTATTCTGCGTGATTATCTATAGGTAGTAGTCAATTTACAACTACATAATTTATCGTATGTAAACAATAACTTCGTATGAGCGAACACACAAATTAGTATATGTTCGCTTTCATTAACTAAAGGTGGTGTAGGTATTCCTTGAGTGTACGATCAAAGTAAAAAATATCTAGAGACAGTAAACGACTTATGTGTTTGTAATTTTATCATCAAAATATATTCGTATAACTTTTGTTATGTTTTTTTGTTTTTCACAGTAGCTCAAATTCCACAGATAAACCGTAAGTTATCATTTGAAATTAACTAATAACCAGTACAATAGTTAATCACCTTTATAGTAAACGTAATGTTTGTATCTATTTAAAATCATATACCTACTGCTAAAACCTCCATAAATGTAATAGTTTTTATTTTTTTAACTATTGGCCCCTGGAGCAGGCGTATATAAATTTGAAACCATGTCATAAACTGTTTTCCAAAAAAACGCTTCCAAGTGGAGGAGCTCGGTTTACTTAATAAAAATTGAGATTTTGTAAAAATGTGTGCATTCTGTGTATATATAATATATTTCACAGTTTTTTTAACGATCTCAAATATCACCTAAGTGTTATTTAAACAACGACCTTTATTGTTCAACCCGTATTTCAATTTTCAATCCCCGACCTTTAATTAAAATAGTTGAGTTAAGCTTGAGTAATAAAAAAAAAATAATAGTATAAACAATTATAATATAATGCTATGATAAATTAGATTTTTTTATTACAAAATGTTTAACAAAAAAAGTCAGTATTTAATATTGTTGGTTTAGTCGTGTTTATCTTTGATAAAACCTTTTTGAAAGTCAATTATTCTGTTTTTATTAATGTCTTACAAATTTGACATGTTTGAAAATAAAAATAACAAAATACAGTGCACATTGTGACGTAGATGACCATTAGTTTAATAAAAAAAAAAGTAGTTCGTAATTAAAATGTGTTCAAATTTTTCTGAGTTTAATATTTCTTTATCCAAATGTAATATAATACACAATTTATTATAAGAAATATAGAAACCAAGTATATTGGTAAATATAATATATAAACATAATATGTATTTTTTACTTTTAATCCAACTTAATTACCAATTACTTAATAGTATTTACGCGTTACCTATGTACTCGCTGACTCACTGTGATATGTATAAATATTATATAAAGTAATATATTACATCTTCAAAACATCGCTTAGTTACATGTGATAAATGAGCTTAAAATCAATAAAATCAATCATTAAAATTAAATTAATTTCATCAAAACAAAACTTACTAACTAGTTGATAATAATATTATGTTGATTAGACTTATATGGGTATTTACGTAGAAAAGGAAAGGAATCGCGCATCAGGAACTTACTAGCAGGATTACACGACAAAACATTAAGTTAGGTCACCCATAGCAAAACATAGAAATATTTGATTTTCTAATCCTTTAGGGACACTTAAAAACCATTACTGTTGCGCGTTTCGCCCTTGTCTTGCGCAGTGTAATGATAACATATACTTAGTATATTATATTATCATAATAATATTATGACAAACAGTGTGCGATCATGGTGATTTTTATATTTTTAAATGGAAATATATGATGTATAGGTAGCAATGTTTTATTTCAATTAACTACGTATTCTCTGAAACAGGGTCATAGAGTCATTAATTTTATAGATAATTAGTAATTAGTAAAAATACCGGGTTTGAATATATTATAACACTATACTATATTATTACCTATTTAATTCCCTAGAGTGCATTAAGTATAATATATATAGGTCAACCTATATTTTTTTCACTAATATGGCTTTCCTGCGTTAATTACTTCCTCGTCGAATTAATATTCTATTAGATTTAAAACGAACGAAGAGTGGAAGAATATTTCTTTACATAATGTATTATTTATTTTCTTGATTCGAGTTAATGTTATGATTTTGAAACTTTATCCCCCGAAACAAAAAGCTTATAACTCGTGTTGATTATTATTTAAGACTATTATAGTATTATCATTTCTAAACATTCTTCTATACCTATTTATTCCATATTTCCACATAAAAAGAATCAACTTCATTCTGAACAATTATATTATGCCGGGACAGTTTTTGACCATATACAATTTTGTTTGTATTTTAATAACGTTTTTTAAATATTAATATGGGTACCTACTAATATATTATAGACAGTATTGTAAGAAAAACGTAAAATTATTGCAAAACAAATAGTTCATTAAAAAGTGTATGTGTAAAAAATTCACCAATTTAGGTACCATTGAATCTCGTCAGTCTTGCTACGTATTCGATTACATACTTGTATTTAAATCCTTTTTTGGTATTTCAGATACCTCTCAAATACTATTTGGCAAGTGTATTTTAAATACTTTAAAAATTATTTTTCTTCGTATATAAATAAAATAACGTACTTATAATTAAGTATGTACATACAATTTCAGAATACTAAGACTATACTAATACTAATTTTTCTTTTTATAGTTTTATTTCAACTACCAATACTTTTGTTTCGTATTTTATTTTATTTTTTGTAAAAATTGTCCATAAAATAATATTTTATAAAAATTCTAAGAATTTAAAAAATTTCATCAATTACGCTGATGGCACAATAGCTGAAATGTAAAATCTCTTTAGCTGAAGTTTAACTTGACCTGATTAAAATGAACCTAGTTAATAGTAATGTGACATTTGAAATTCTCGAACAAATTAAAGAATGTATTTATTAATTACTTCATTTAAATATTTATTGATAAATGTATATATACATTCGTAATAAACGTACAAATATTTCAATATATAAATAAAAGTACTTCTTATAAAGTAATTAAAATGTATTTGTATATACATTTAAATACTTTTGAAAGTCAGTATTCGAATACGTATGTCAAATGCAAATGTCATCAATGGTACTTAAGTACTTATTTGAAATACATTTGAAAATTATTATTACCGAGACTGAATATCAGTTAATTGGTTAATTCTAAAATGTTTGATTATTTTTATTTTTATTTTATCTTTGTTCTTTTAGCTCCTTGTAAACGAAAAGAAGATGCCCAACCTATTGTTCCTGATCATTCATCTGCACCTAAAAAACCACGTTTGGTCTTTACTGATCTTCAACGACGAACACTACAAGCTATTTTCAAGGTAAGTACATACCTATAAGAATATCAATAAGTTATTTTTTAAATAACATCAAGAAACCTTTGAAATATTGTATAGTTAAAAAAATACCGGTTTAAAATATTGTGAAATATTATAGTATGTTCTGTAACTCACGTTAAAATACAAAACGAACAAGTTTTAGTTTACTTAAAATACGGGGGAAAAAAAATTGGAAAACATATAAATGTCTAACATAAGCAACATTATAATTAAATACACTAAATATATTTCTTTAACGATATCAAAATTTAAAATGCTTGAAAATACAGTTTACAGTCATTATCGAGTAATGCATTTGATACAATTAAATTATTTTGGAATTTAAAGAGTAAATATAACTATTTCTTAAGAAACCTTATTGAAGTACTAACTATCTACTATGTACAGTTATTATTTATTTCTCCCTAAACATACATAAATGAAATTAAGACATAATATATTAAAGTAATGAAAAAATCGAGTACTTATAAAATCTAAAACCAAAACTTTATTGCAACAAACGGATTATTTAATGAAAATCAAAAACGTTATTAAATATGATTAAAGAAACAAAAACCATTTTTTTTTTTATAATCAAAATCAAAAAATTAAAAATTGAATGTATTTGAATTCCTTTCAGGCTTGTACATACTTGAAAATCTAACTTATTTTAACTTTGATTCCTCAGGAAACGAAAAGGCCGTCAAAAGAAATGCAGGTGACCATAGCTAGACAACTGGGCCTGGAACCGACCACGGTCGGCAATTTCTTCATGAATGCCAGGAGACGATCAATGGATAAGTGGAAGGATGAAGATCCAAAAGTAATGGCGGCATCGAACCACCACCAAGACGACATGGTAGTCAACATGCAAACAGGGACGCATATGGGTAACCACCAGGCTGAAGTGTTGTGACCAATAATTCATTAGGATAAATATAGATATTTATTCCGAAATGTTAGAGTACAATATCGAAATGTGATTTATTTTCTGGCCATATATATATATATATATACACTATAAAAGTTAATAGGTTTATTTCTTTTTTATTTACATAGAAATATTATCTCGGCATATATACTATGGTAAGGCAACATAAACATACTTCCCGATCATTTTATCCGTATTGGTTTTTTTTTATCGAAACACCTTACCACACCATAACCCTTTCCCATAATCTTACAATAATTGAAAACAAACAGAAATTATCTAAATAAGAAAAAAAAGAAATTCGATCGACTTCTGTATATCATACTCATTATTTGATGAGTATACCATATAAATGTATTTATTTATTTTTCGTAGATGTATATTTAACCAATTCTATGATACACTGTTCATTTTAAAATATTTCATACAAATGGTTAAATTTGATTTATATAAGAACAGTATATAATATTACGCTTTAAAAACTATTATATTAACTTATTGTATTTATTTCGTTGAAAACCACTTCACTGATGTTTATACAATTATTTACCTAATGATCTCTTTGCATATATAGTCATATAAAAGTATATAATATTATTAAGGCCCAACCACAACCTGCATTGATTGTTCAATCAAATCAATCATCTAGTCAAAGACCGCTCAATTTACATGAAAATTGAAAAAAACATTTTTATTAACAATTCTTTTAAAGTATATATTTTTATCGCAACCATGTGCTTTTATAAACTTTACCGAAATTTATTCCGTCATAATATTTTGTAATACCTAACATAAAAACAATAAGCAGTTATAGAAATATAGCACATAATAAAATATAGACTTTATAAATAGTTCATTGAAACGAAATAATTTATAACGAGCTTAAATATTTTTAACTAAATATTTATATTTTTTCATGAAACTGATTACCAAGTAGAAATTCTTAAAGGAATAGCATTGTTTGCGTCCGAGTTTCTAATATTAATTATATTTTAGTGATACCTTTAGCATTCCATAAAAATTATTTTATCTAGTCAAAATAGTTAGTGCAATCGACTTAATGTCAAATCTGATAACTAGTGATTTTTTTTATTATTTAATTTAATTTTAGTTATTAATTTATTATATTTTATTGTTTTTGATCCGAGTTTTATTTTGTGATTTTATCGAAAAAAAACGGTGTGTTTCAATTTATTTTTATAGTGTTTGAAGTAGAAGCAAGTATCAGACGAAATAATAATGATTAAATTGAGGGTAATTTGGTTGCTCAGAGATTGTTAACTTATTTTTTTCTTTAAAATCTCTTATGGAAAAACCAACTACCCGAATCACATGCCATTTAATTTTTGTTTTTGTCAACAATTTTTTTTTAATTATTTTTTTTTCTTCTCAACTTTTGGAATCTATATACAAATATGTATTCAACACAGCTGTGCTAAATATTTTAAAATGTCATTGATTTATATTATTATCTTTTAACTTGCGGTCGATAGTATTCCAGTTATGCTTAAAGAGCGTTTTTTCATTGTTCGATTGAAATTGTTTTATTCTCAAATAAAGGATTCAAAACCTCATTTAAAATTCAGACTTCTAAGGCACAGATTCTTAGTCTGTTGAATATTTTGTTTTTCACTTGTACATTATAAGAACCCATTAGTGTGTAGTATATTTTAATTTAAGTTTAGTGCGTATGTGTGGTTGCCTAGCCAGTAAATTATTTTTAATAAAACGAGAAAATATTAATATTATTTATAATTTATATCATAGATTTTTCTATTATGCATCCGATTTAATTGTAATAAAATAATTAATACACATGCACATTAACACGTTAAAAAAATCATTACAATCAATTATGATTAGTTGTAAAATATTGTACATATTTATACTTTATAACCTTGAGGTTACATTAAAATATGATTGTATTTTTTGGGCAATTTTCTGTGCGAATATATAAGTATCTATTTAGATTCGAACACATCTTTTTTTTAAATACTTGGCAATTTAATTATCTGTTACTTTAAATGTATTTTTAGTTGTTTAGTATTATTATTATTATATTATTATCATTATTATTATTATTATTATTATTATTATTATTATTATTAAACAAATTTATGTGTTACCTACTTTAATTTATATACCTAGTCATTTTTTTTTAGTTTGTAAACGATTTATAAATAAATATTGTATACTAAAATGTATTTTTTAAAAAACTGTTTCTAGTCTTGGAATGCTACCAATGTATTAATACTAAAAACTAATCTAGTCATGTAAAAAAACAATGTATGTTTTATACTTAATTTCATTTTTAGTGATATTATATATTATGTATTAATAAATTGTTAACAATTTTCACAAACCAAATTTTTGATAGACCAATAGACCATAAAATATATTATTTAGTTATATAACTATTGAAACATGAAAAAAAAAGATTTAAACACATTACAAATATGTCGTCATTGAAGTGTTTTATTTCACGTTTATAAAAAAAAAAATGTGAAAAAATCTTTTTTAATTATCTAAAGAAATGTCTAAATAAAATAGTGTAATAGATGTTTCTGAAAGGGATTTAACATTTTATCAGTACTTTAATAATAAAGCATTACTATAAATTCAACGGAAAAATGATTGTTGTTTTTTTTAATAAATTAAATTCAACGCATTAAGTCCAGTGCAACGTTTGAACATGAATGCAGTCATGAAAAAAAAAAGGATATTGTCCTATAACAAATGATTTTAAGTACACGTTCGGGGTTTCTTTTTTTTTACAGTGTATTGATAACTGGACTAATATGTATACGTTTATTTCTCTGGTGTATAATGCCGTGTAGTGCAGTGGTTCTCAAACTATTTTCCAACGTCACACATTATGATTAATATCAGTATATTATAAGTCACTACACACTTTGGAATACTACCTATTATAAAAAACCAGTACTTTATGACCGGGAAACACATCGTACATTCGTACATATGAATACGTAGACATCACTGGACAACCTTTGAGAGACACTGTAGTCACATTAAAAAATAAAAGGATAAGTATAATGACATCCATTTGTCCAATATGTTGTAAAAGTGTTTATATTACAATTGAATATTAATAATGCAATATTATAATAAATGTATAAGAATAAAAAATATTATATTCACACGGCGTCTTGGATAGGCTTTTTAGCTACACCACTGTCGTGAACCCATTCAACCAATATCTTATAAGACGTGTGACGTATGGTTTTTCTAAAAAACATTCATTCACCATTCAACTAAGTGACTAAGGTATAAAGTAAGTAACCGAAATTTGTTTTTAGACGGTACAGTTTTTGTGCACTAGGCATTAGAGTTTAAATTATAGTATGATTGCTGTCCAAAGTTGTTGTATATAAGTTGGTTGCATTACATATTATATTGTAGTAACAGGAACACCACTCCACACAATCTTTTCCCAATCTTCTGGACCATTTTCTACTACTTTCTCCTGGAATCCACCTCGTGGTCTGCCACTGAAGTCTAAGACGTATCTTATGTGTTTTTAGTATGACTTTAAATAGTGTATAAATTGAACATCTTTGCTGATCTATTTGTCTTCATAATGCTGACAAACTAATGTAACAAATCAATGTATTAAAACTATTGGGCTGATTGTAATATTCCCGTTTTCAGTTGTTTATATTATAATATGCTAAATGGCATCAACAACATGCCAAGTTAATGGTCAGAAGCCATAGGTCAAAAAACCATAACAAAAATACTTTCTTAAAAATTAATTTAAGTACACATGTTTCAAAAATGTTATTACTTACCTCACATGGTAAGTTAAATTATGTATGCGGCTTCTTAAAAATAATATTATAAATAACTTTACTATAATAAGCTTATATAATATTATAATTTTATATTTACCTACCACTGATTTATGTTATATAAATACTTGTTTTGTATTTCCAATAAAAGCAAATTAATTAAATTATTTATTAATGCAAAAATAAAACTGCTAGTCATTGATTACTCAGTAAAACTAAGTTGTGTTCAATTTTCCACCAAAATTTCCTTGAATAAATCTAAAAAATACTCATGTAGGTACCTATTTAACAAAAATAAAAATGAATTATTAATTGGTTTGTTTTGTATTTTTGACTGACAATTTTTTATTTTTAATAAAATAACAGCGTTTGTTATACATTTATTAAAACTCCATAGCTTATTAAATGGATTTGTAATGTATAGTTAAAAAGCCATTTTTTTGTGAATGTCCCAATCAAATTACTTATTTTAATACAACTAATAACATTATTTTTTAATTCGATAATTTTTAATTATTACATTAAGTGTACATATAATTGTTAAAAAATAGTTTTTTGGTGTATTTAAATACATTTATCTAAATATAATCATTTGGAAAAACTAAAACATTTGTTAGAACAAGTATATAAATATATATTCACAAATGAAAAATGTAATAATGTAACCTTCAAGTTAAAATACGCATTAGAAACTTAGGTTAGACGATCGATTCAACATTTTCATGGTCCATATCAGTGTTTATTTCAGATCTTCTATCCCGGGGGGGTATCGTAAATTTTCAAGGGGGTATGTCTTAGAAGTAAATAATTAAGAGAAGTGAAAATATTATTTTAAGCTCAATTTATTGGTATCAGATTGATACCTAAGAATAAATAAATTATTAATAATCTAATTTTGATTAATTATATGAAAAAAAAA